>NC_054564.1:6970120-7166837 GCF_017654505.1 Polyodon spathula | reverse complement strand
GTTGAGATCCGTTTTAGGTCATTAAAACAGACCCCAAGGTGTTCTCTCTCTGTGGTGTGAACGTTCTTCCCCTGCATCCCGCAGCTGGCTTCATGTAAAGTTCATGAGGAAGTCTCATTAATGACTGCACGCCATCGTGATCTGACGCAAGCTGGCTCGTGCTACCTGGCCTGTTCATCCGTCCGGGTTGCATTGCTTGTCTTTCATTAACATTTCTCTTGTGCCGAGTTGTTTTTCTTTAATATCAGGGTTTTCATTACTATGCTGTTCTCCGAAGGGTCTTTCCATGTTATTGCTAATGCTTGTAATGATTCCAACATTCCCAGTATGCTGCTCCATCTCGGCTTTTCATTTATACCATTTTTCTATGTCAGTTGGATTTGACACGCTATTGTTTTTTTTTTTTAAATCTGAAAAGCAATTTTTATCTGATGTTAGATTCGCAAGCTCTCAGCCAAAATGTAAGAGACAGCTTTTTGCTTTTTAAAGATTCTCTCTTCGACGTCCCCGTTGTTGGCAGATGTTTGTCCCTTTTTTGTTTAGTGTGCATTATATGTAGGGTCTTTGTGCAAGGATGACTTTTGCAACCAAACGTTTGCTTGATGCGTCTGGGACAAGAGTCTATCCAGGCTAGAGATTGAAGTAAATAATAAAAATAAGGGAAGGCGGCTGCTTTTTTGAACTGTTGACAATAGAGCTGCTGTTTTTAAAAAAAAGTCTGAACTAATCAGCCATAAGGCTACGGTCCTGAAGCTAGTTAAGGGGAGGGAAGTTCCTGACTTGCCCTGCACGCCACGTGGCCGTGCTTTTACCAGATGAGCCACTTGGAGACCCCAAGTTCTGAACATTTAAGGTCGAGTGTTATAAATATATGGTTGTCGATATATCTGTAGGTTAACACACAAGTGACAAAATCTGTATATTCCATTTGAGGATTTCGATATAATTTAGAGAACTTTGGGAGTAGGTTAGTAATGCATTTCTTGTTTGTTGGTTAGGGGGGATACGTTTTGCTAAAAGTCAACTCTGTGTCCTGCAGTCTGTGAGTTGATGCTTCACATACTGCGAAATTACTATGCTGTGAAGTCGACGCTTTCGTTCAGCGTTCACACGCAACGAGACACATTTTAGTTACTCTAGTAATCGGTTTCTGATGTGTGTGTTTTTTCCCTTAACATCATGTGTTCTGTTTTTGCTGAACAACTGTAAAAAAATAACCTTCTATTGCTGCACTGCCATGGTTTGGGAGGAAACCGTCAAACAAAACGACCTCCTGAGGAGCAGACAAACTGGACAGTCAACAAGGTCTGGTAAATCGTGTGCAGAAGGCAGATATTTTTATATAGTTTGTGTCTGAGCGGCTGCAGTATTGCGGTGTGCTCTGCTCTCGCTCAGCTGCAGTTCTCATCAGTTGGTTAACCCCTCGAGAACCATAGGCAACAGATCTTTTATTTAATACATGCAAAGCTGTCTCCCATGGGGCTTGTGTGCACTGACACACGTCTCCCGCTAGAGAACACGGCCGCTGTTTATTTCAGCTCTGATTATTCATTCAAGTATGGAATATTCCGAAGACCTTCTGAGATGGCAGGATTTAGGTCACAGATGCGATTTCAATCTGTAGCGACTAACATGAAGATAAAGTAAAAGCCTGAAAGAAAGTCTGACTTAAAAACCCAAGAACAAAATCAATATAACCCGTTACAAGTACTGTACAGCTTAATGGGTGGCTGCAATTCGTAGTTGAAATTGGACCCATTTTGAGAAGAGCTTTACTTTGTTGTCATAACCCGAAAGAAAATGATCAGTTCTGAATGTGACAGGTTTTTTTTTTTGTGCTTTTAATAAATATTATGATTGATCGTGAAATAGCTATTTTTAGACCGTGAAGTGCTGTGAAATAAAACTTTTTTTTTTTTTTTCAGTGAAAAAGTGCAGTGCTGCACCCAGGTATTGGTATGGGCGCCCGACGCTGCTGCTATCCAGACTGACAGCTGAAGTGACAGCCCTGAGGGGTGCTTGTTCTTCTTGCTTTTAGCAGGGCTCTGCATTGCACTTGGCAAAGCTTTTCATCACACTAGGTCAGCCAGACACCCCCGTGTGCTGATGTGGCAGAAAGATTAAATCAATAGAAAGAAAAGCTGAACATCGCTTCATAAAAAGCTCTGCGTTTGTACAGTAAATGGCAAAGAAAGAAAGAAAGAAATGCTGCAAGTAATACTGTCTCAGAATCTGTCAGCTGACGCCTGTGACTGTAATGTTGTGCAGTGCGTTCAGGTTTAAACGCACAGCAGTTTGTGAACATCTCGGTCTGGTGCCGAACTTTCCTCAGCTACGGTTTGCTTCCTGAGTAAAATAACCCCATGCTGCTGCATGCGTTGGCGTGAGGATGCCTATGTTTACTACATGTTGCAAGTAGGTTTCAAGAGGTTTTGAGGTTGTGCCACATACAGCCAAAACTGCTTTGGGGGAATCGTGGAAAGAAACCGTAGTGCCAACAAAGACTTCAAGAGAAACCAAGGAGTTACGCTTAAATCATTGTACGACTCCCAGCTAAAACAACATGAAGTAACCGACAACCTGTACAGTACATTGCATTTATAATAACTAATGGCTTGTTGCATGGAGCGTTCTGGTAGAAGACTTGAACCAGGTCTGGGGTCAATTACAAGTGTAACTATTGTGGCACCCCTGCGTAACGCAGTTGTAATTATATCATGTTGATTAGTTACAGTTTAATTACACACCTTTCCAAGCTTAATCATTTGCAGTTCCATGTTGTGTTTTATGTCGATCATTATATATATATATATATTCAACCACTTTTAACCCTGTTTGTTTGAAAAAAATAAGTTATTATACAGTAGTGTTTCTGTATTTGTACCTGTGATTATTGCTTTGTTTATTGAGAATTAAGAGCAAATATGTTAATGTGTGCAGTTGGTTGTTACTTTTTAGTAGAACTGTAATTACTCTGGTGAAAAGCTATTATAATTTGCTTTCAAGAACAGACCGTGTTTACTGAGCCTGTTCTTATTCTGTAAACCACATTGTTAAAGCTTGGATACCTCCCTGAATCTCTGGCGTTGTTTCCTAGTGAATGAAGGACTTTGGGTGTCTTTAAGAGTTTTTCTCTATGTAGCCCCCTAGTGGAAGTGCATTGATGCATGGCGGTTTAAAATAGCTCAGCGTTGCTTATGGTGATCAGTCATTTTGGGACTGACCCAAAAGGGGGTCAAGTGGCCTGCCCACATGGTCATGCAGGCAGTGAGTCAGGGTCAAACTTGAGTTCCAGGACTAGGATCTCGTGGGACCTTGGGACCAACACCTGCTTGAAATACATGGCTTTTAAACCAGGGTCACCAGAGGAGACTCTCTTGACCTTTCCTCGTCTCCTGTTTGTTTTCATCAAAACATAATCGTCATGAAACCAAAAGTTACTTTTTGTTTTTTGCTAGTTTGTAAGGACAAAGACATTGAGTTTTGCAGCAGTAAGTGGATACTGCTGAACTTTATCTAGTCTTTACTCGTTTACCTTCCAATTTGTGTTTCCAGTTTCAAACACTGCCCTTTGTGCATATGTTGCTGTTCCAGTTTACTGAAAAAAAAAAAAAAAAAAAAAAAAAAAGAAAAATTCCATTTTATGGCTCGTCAAGCATGAAGCCGGTGTGCTATGCAATAGTTCCTCTTACTTTACTAAAAAAACAAAAACAGCAGCCAGGGTTGGCTTCATCCTCCTGTGCAATACTGTCTGTGTCTTGCAAGAATGCATGAGCTGTTCATCTCTGAATCTTGTTAATTGGATGGACGGACACCAAGTCACACAGAGCCAGCATACAGATTGGGACAACATTTGCAGTGTTTGACCTCAAAATCCTGCTACACATCCAGGGAACACTGTTCCTGACTGCAGTGCACCGCGTCCTCTGCATAGGTATGAACTGCAGCTGCACAACATAAACTGCATGCAGATGAGAAATCAATTCTGATTCCAAGTGTTTTAAGGGTGAAGATCTGTTTCAGCATTCCAGGTGAGAGAGGTAGAAATCTAGACAGAATGATTCATTGCACACACTTCTACCCAGCTCCAGTCTGTTTCATTTAATTTAATGAAACCTGGCTTGGCCCAGACTGCTGTGCAGTGGGGATCTATGCCTATTCTCAGACGTGCTGGTGTATATTTCATTATGTTTGTACAGTACACTGAATTCATGTCTTTTTTGTGACCTGTCCTGGTCACAGTCAGGGCATTAAACAAATGGTACTCTCTGAAGCCACAGGCTAATACCAGCCTTACCTAATCTCTCCTTTGTGTCCCTGCACAGTTTACAGATCACTCCCCTGGCTACATCGCTTATTAGTCCGTGGACTGTTTACAGTTTGTTTATGCTTCTACTAGTATCAAGGGACAGTCTTCGTAATGCAAGACAGATACAGTCAAACCTGACCACCTGTGCAGTAGTGAAACAGACCGCGGTTTCTCCTAGCCCCTATACACAGTTTACATGAAGACATTGTCGTCTAGATGCGTTAGGAATATAGGGCTACAGTGCACGGAGAGCTTGGGTCATTGATCCCAAGTGTAAAACAGCATAGAAACTGGATTGACTGTTGATAATGACCTTAATAAAACTATGCAATTTAGCTTTTTATTTTTGATAATAGTAATCGAATGGTTCCCTTTACTGGCAGACCATAAAATCAGATCCCAGTCTTTTGAATTTCTACCCGGAAAAGGGAGAGCCATCTTAACACACTCCTTTAAATACCAAACCGGGCAGTAACTGGATTAATGAATTGCATAATGGGAGATGCTGTGTGTGTGTGCACGTGCCTACACCGTTTGAAAAATACCATTATCAGAGCCAAGGTTATTTTAATCAACCAAATTTAGTCCTGCTATTGGCGGAGTTGGAAGATTAAGGAGACTTGTCACTTACAGCAGGGTATTAGATGCTTTGTGTATTTTATTGATCACTGACGAGTGATCCAGTGCTGCTCCTGTCTGCTGTGTTGCATTAGCCCTGCCGTTCTAGGATCCAGGTAATAGATAAGATAAATATAAGTGGAGTGTATGCATTCTAACTACTGCTCTGCAGCCACGTTTCACATTGAGGGTTGGTCTGAATCCAGCAGCTAGGTCAAATGGTTTCGTTTAGGGATGTGCTTTGGCAGACTTGCACTAAAATATGCCATCAAAGCCCCTGCTTTTGCACACTTGAATGATTCAGACCAATGATGCACCGAGCTTGGAAGTCCCCTTTGCTTTTGCTGGACATCTGCTTCTCCAACTCTTACCCCCTTCTGATTTTTGTGATCTTTGGTGTCATGTTTGCTGTGAATTTATGCGTTTACTTTATTGTTGCTAGATTTTGAGGAAGGCAAAAAAAAAAAAAAAAAAAAGATTGTTGCCTTATTGAGCTTTACAGTTTGTCTTTCTTACAAAATATATTCATAAATCCTTTTTTAGATGTTAGACTGCTCATAACTACTCCTGACCCCACTCTGATCTCTGTCGTGGTTGAGACAGCGTAGTTTGTAAATGTCCGCCCTCGCTTTACGTCACCCTTTTATAGCAAGCCAAAACCTTACAGCCGAGACTGCCAGTACTGCATAAAGAGTGATTGTACAGTAGCATTGAATGACTGCTTACTGTAATTCATTGTCACAATTTATAACCATGTTATTTGGAAGCGATGGTCACACTATAAACCACTGTGGTCTCTCGCCCTGTGACTCACAGGTACAGCTCAGTGAGTGAGATCTGCTTTCTCTTGCACAGCTGGAGGCTTTTATATTTTAAAAACCAAATCATGTTAGAGCTGCAATGATCACTAGAGAGTTACTGTGTGCTAATCAGCCACTGTGCAACCAGGGTACATTTTTAAAGCATGGTTATCCCTCTCCTTCCCTTTTATAGGGTATTTTAACAGTGATATTCTTTCAGTGTATTGGTACTGTGCTTGTTCATGTGGACCCAAGTGCACTGATCGTGCCTGCCTGTCACACTCTGTCTGGTGTGTTGATTCTGTACACTTTTTGTATGGTCCGAGATGAAATATTTTAAGAGCTCAGACATTTTAAGCAGGGGGATTTCACATTTCTTGTGATGTCCTGCCCCTGGCTACAAGGGATTGGGAAACTGAAGCCTTGTGTTTAGAGAATGGTATTGATCTGTTCGCCTTGGGATCAGTGGGAGCTGAAATATCCATTGGATTAATGGCTCTTCCGAAGGACCTCCTACATTAAAGCCCTAAGTCAAGCTTTTCACATACTGTGCTCGTTGTAATGTCTGTGTGTTGGTCTAGGCAGCTTGTTTTCATGGGGAATCTGTGTGCCAGATTTGTCAACACGTCTCTTAAAAGCACAGTTAATTACTGTGCCTACACCTTTTCCTTTAGCTCCACACAGCTACTGTACATGCAGGAGATGAGAAAGGATGCCTGCTTGTTTGCAGTATCGTGCTTCCTAAGTCAATAGCACAGTAGCTTTTGTCATCCTGAGTGCTGGTGCCCACCTCCTAATGAATGGCATGTTTTGATTTACAAAAAGTTGCTAATTGATCAATCTTGATACTAAAAGACTTAGACTGTAAACCTCTCTTTTGGCAGTGGATCATATTGCCATTATGATTCATGGTGATCAAGTTACTTGATCAGAAATCGTCATCATTAAGTTTTGATGTCTCAAGATCTCTATGAAAGGGGGTATACCAGTGCAGCAGGCTGATTCACTCGTTTCTCGTTCATGCTTCTGCAGGCTCAAATCACAGTGAAATGAGATGTGTGATCTACATTACAAAATAAACCCCCACGCACATAGCCCTACAGTCTCTGCTTGAGAAAGCCCCAGGTCAGGATTAAGCCTACTGTGAGTGAGGAGGAGGAATCTCTCGCGGTAAATAAACCCTGAAGCAAAATATAAAACCAGCTGTCCTAATCAAGTTACAGTTTGCTAGGGAGCCTGCAGTAATGCTACCAATTGGTAATTATCACTGTGGCAGTCTCCTTGCAAGCAAACCCACGTAGGTGTTGATGATGCAACTTATTACGAACGTCTCATAACGGATCCTGTGCAGATCTTGCAGGACACAGACCCTTATTTACTTTATCATGTCAGTTTAATGTCTAAGGGTGTGAATGTTAAATATCTCCTGCAACCCAGAACGTGCTAAGGGGCGGAGAGGGTGTAAAACAAGTTCTCCTCTTTTTATAGCCCTAGTCGGTAACATGATGCACAAGGATGTCTGCAAACAGCTGTTTCCTTCTGTGTGTTTGTGAGAGACGTGGCGCTGTGATATGCGACATCCCCAACCCCTCCTTTTACTTATGGAAGACCATGGTGGATTTGGACCAAGTGGCATGTGGGGAAACCTGCTTTCTCAGAGCAAGGTCTGTTTTGGAGACAGACCTGTTTTTTATGTAGAGTGGGTATATTTTATATAGTGACTTGAGCCAAGGGAGGGTTTGGATTCTATTGTAACTCATCCGTTGACTCATTTCTGTTATCGTGGGCGTGTGTCTGTGAAGTGAGGGAGTGGGTGGGTTGGTAGAAGGGTGTGCCAAGCCAGTTGACCACATTTGGGAAATAAAGTGCGTGTGTTGCATCAATGTAAATATTAAATCCATTTTGTTCTGTCTTGTTTAATTACTTTGGAAGGTTTATGTTGTGGGAAGTTATGTGTGGTTAGAATCCTGCAACATGACAGCAGATGACTACAGCTATGGCCAAAAGTTTTACATCACCCTTTTGTAGTTTCTTTGATTTACAGGATGTTAAATAAAAGATCTAAATTATGTTCATATAGTTTTATAATTTTATTTCCATTAAAAAAAATACTGTCTCAGTCCTAAAATTCTAGGTAATGCAAAACTTTTGTCCATAGCTGTACAGTAAAATGGGGAAACCCAATGAATTAGTCGTGTTTTGAAAAGGTCATGCCTATAAAAAGGAGTTGTGATCTTCAAACTCTTTCAATACAGTACATCTGAATTCTTCAGCGCTGCACACTACTGTAGATCAGTTTCGTTAAAGCTGCCAGATTTTGAAGGGCTGTGCTTTTTTGGCACTGTCCTACAGGGCAGGGCCATGGCACTGTATTCCCTGGATATCATGCTCCAGGCATTTACAGTCTCTTCAGATAAACTTCCCATAGGAAACCTGTTGAGCACTTTGATACTGTAGGCTAATACACAGAGGAGCGCTTATAATGAGAACTTGTAGGGGGAGGTGTGTGTGAGGCTGCCTGGAGCACAATTCATATTTTTTCAAAGCTTAAGCCAGAAAGATCAGTTGGCAGAAAACAGAGAACTGATCTGTGAAATTTACTACTGAACTCTTCAGTCTCTGACAGAAGCTGTTCCCAGTGGGCAGAAAAGGCAGTTCAGTCAAAACATGGGATTCCAGCCAGGTACGCAAACTGCCCTATCATATGTCAGGATCTGGAAATCACTCGGGCAGACACAGACTTTGACTCACCTTGCTTAAATAAATATAAAAAAGGCGTTTGCAGTTGAACCTGTAAATGCCCTTGCTTAGGAAACTGGGACTTGCTTTGGATCCAGCTAGAAGTGTGCGGAATGGGGTGAATTTGATCAATAACGCAAGCATTGGTTTTTGACCCACAGTTCCCTTGTTCTATTATCAAGCAGCTGCACGGAACTTCACTACCCAAAGAATAACTAATTGAATAGGTTCAGAACTAAGAACTCAAGAATGTGTCTGCAGGTTGTACACAGTTTTCCTATTTATGACCTATTTCGGTGATCTTCAACAGTACCAAAAAAACCCCCCAAAGAACTGGCGACAGTGCAAGACGTTGAGCCATTCTGGGTGGTTTAGCAAGATCAGTGACAAGATGAGCAGTTTATAAGTGGTGGTGTTCTTGCTGCTGCCTATAGTTGTCTTGATCACAAACTAGATGTACAGCAGCGTAACACAGAATAAGTTGCAGTACAGGAAGGTGAGTTTGAGGTTTGCTAACCTGAGTCTGGTCTCCTACAACTAGTTCACCTGACCTTCTATTAACCATTGTCAAAGATAAGCCTGTCGAATTTATACAGACTGCATATGGAACATGCAGGCAATTTTCTTCCCTCTGCTATGCTTCGCAATCATCAAAATCTGAAAGCATTCTTCCTTTTTGAAATAGGTAGGTTTGCTTTGTAGAAAGTTAAGTGATGAGGTGGGTGAAATACGTACCCCAGAACCTTTAGAAAGAAAATCTATCGCCAACCAATCACTTCAGCTTTGGCGTGCTGGATAACCACCCTGCACATTCCTGCGGATATGAGAGGCAGCGCTCGCTCCTAAACATGCCGCCACTTGCTTGGATTGGCTTCTACAGCAGATTATTGAAACAGCTATGCACAGTAGTTGGGCTTTGTGCATTCAAACTGTTTGATTGCATTTTTTTTTTTTAGAAAATTTTAGTCTCTAATTGAATTCCGGCTTAAGACAATCCATGGGTTCCTGTCTTGAAAAAATCATAGTTTTTTTACTGTTAAGAACCTTGAATATATACAAGTCATGATTATCCAATGAGTATCCAATAGTATAGCGGTTTGAGACATTTAAGGGTTGCCAGAGAAATGTAGCAAGAGGTTTGTCTGCAGATCTTTCAGTTGATTACCTACTAAAACAGATACAGGCAAACGTGGAGAGAATACGGTTAACCTTAGCTTAATTTCTTAATGACAGTAATTTAACGGTTAACAGCCTGAAAATACAATATAGTGATCTTTGTTTAATGCAATTTTTAAAATCTGACTGATCAATAAAAAAAAATTCCCATTATAAGCAGTGTGATTACTCCCTTAATTTAAAAAAATAAGAGAAGTTGTGTTTCTGGGAAAATGCAATCCTTTTTTACACTGCACTCTGCAGCTGGATTGAATCAAGGCGTTTCGTTTTTGGAAAAACCCGTCTGTTTTGGCCAGAATCGCATCGTGGCTTGACCAGGCTTACTCTACTGTGATTTCTCTCAAGCGATGCGTGAGTCCTAATTAGGGTTCAGCAGAAGACACACAAAAGATTCCTTGTGCTCGTTTCAGCAGCATGCAACATGAGTCAACAATACAGCAACCACTCCTCCAAACCACTTGATACAGGGATTACTTTATATGTACTTGTATTACATTGCAGGATGTGCTCTCCAGGTATACAGCTTACAGATGCAGCAGTTAATCGATTCATTATTTGCCATGGCTTTTATTTTGCATCACACCTCCCATCTCTAGCCACCCAGTAACACATGCATTCCTTGCAAGATTAAAGCTCTTCCGATTGGATTCGTTGGGTTGTGATATCCTGGTTTTTAAGTCTCAATGCATAGATTATTGCCTGTGTGATGTGCATTAGTAGATTGCTGATTGCAGCACCTCTGTTTTTCTTCGTGGAGCCAATTCTTCTTGTTTTCCCTCCACAGCCGTGCCGTTCCCTCCCACTGTCCGGCTCACTATGAAGGAGCTGTTTGAGGACGGCAAGCCCAAGGTGGAGGTGCTCAAAAGCCACCTGGTGAAGGAGGGCCGGCTGGAGGAGGAGGTGGCCCTGAGGATCATCAACGATGGGGCCGCCATCCTACGCCAGGAGAAGACCATGATTGAGGTGGAGGCTCCCATCACAGGTACAGCTGCAGAGCCACGCCGGCTGTGAACAGGTCCAGCTCAGTTATAGTGCCTGTCCTAATAACTTCTCTTTCACACATTCTCTTTGGTAGAGGCTTGTGCAACCTCATGGAGAGATTTTATAGGGTGTTTCAATTCCATTGAATTTCCTAAACGGATTTAACACGTCTAAAAGCTTCAACTTTAACAGATAACAAAATAATGCCAAGCCCTCTGTTTGAGCGCTCCAATGTGCAACATTGTGGTGTAAAGACTTTGCATACGTTTTGAATAACAGCCTTACACTTTCTCACATTCTACTGTATAAACCATGCAGCTGGCCTCTATCACTGACATGCAGGTCTTTTGACAGCGGTTTAAATGTAGGTATAATTCAAATTTAACACCTGGAAAATGTTTACCGTATTACTTCAATTTGGCACCTCCCTCGAATTAAAGACACCAACGTATTGACGCCGCAGATATCAGCCTTATAATAGAGTCTGTCCTCAAATAAACGCCGCTATCAATAAAGAAACATTAAGGTTTTTTTTTTTTTCTCAATCTAGCTTGGAAATTACAAACTAATGTACACACACACAGTAAGCATGTTTAAGGTAGTAGAGTTCTGAAAGAAAATCCAAGATAAACTACGTACAGACCAGCAGCCCTTCTGAAGTTCTTATTGTTTTGTTGTTAGTTCAATTGTAATTCCTGTACTAATTCCCGTACAAATAAAAACGATGTGCTTACTATCCATGAGAAGATTTTGTTTCGGTTTCTCTTGCAGAGAAATTACAAACAAGCAAGTTACAGTGGGAGAAAAAAGAAATGAGTAGAATATATTGTAGTTTTTACAGAAATCAAGCTGATATTCTGAGGTAATTTTTGGTGCAGAAAAACATCTACGCCACACTCTTGCATTAAACTGCCACACCATCATTGCCCCGCCCCTTAACAACCAATACAGACTCCTGATTTGTTGGTACAGTACTCCCCTGACCTTCCAACTCCCACCTAATAGGCTCTCAGTAACTGTCACCGATAAATGTACTGTAGTCAACGTAGGTTAGCCACACACACTGCTACATACATGTAGGCTACCGTATTACAGAAAATAAGCAACCGCGATACTTCTAAAATGTGATAAATCATGTAATAAAATACTGCAGCATTTGAAAATCATAGTATTATTAATAAAGGTTGCTGTCATATAAAGTCCGCCCTCTTTTATGCGCCGCAGTCATTTTGATCAATTTAAAATAAACGCCTCAGTGGCAAAGTGAAGTAATATGGTAATTGGACAGCTCTTCTCCAGAGCAGTCGCTGTAGCTACACTGTTTAAAGTATCGATGGCTGCCTAGTAGTGCTGTCCTGTGTGTGTACTGGAAAAACAGGGAAATTGACGACTCTGGTTAATGCTATTTTTAATGGTCCAGCGCTTCTACAGTGTCAGAGATTAGCCCATCGTCAGCGCTTCACACAGAAAAGATGGCAGTTTAGATTAGACCATTAAAGGTGCAGCACCTTCAAATGCCAGAGCTTAGCCCGTCATAGGTATAGTATTTCAAGCAGAAAGGATGACGTTTTTTTATTTTTTTATTAGCCCATCACAGCCACTCCACTTCAGGACAGTTTTCAGATTAGCCAATCAAAAAAAACGCCGTTGCAGGGGGTCAGAGGTTAACCCATCACAGGTACGTCACTTGGAGCAGAGGGGATTATAGTTTTCAGCTTAGCCAGTGGCAGATAATAGCACTTACAGCTGAAGAGGTGCTAGCTAGCATAACCGGTTATTACAGGCATAATATTGTATCTTTAGATCGTTTATCTTTAGAGCATGGGAAAGTGTAACAGCACATTCCTGTAAACAAGATCTCCTGCCTTAATACACGAAAACAAAACCTGTAAGTTAATGATTTGTGTTCGTTTAACAACAGTGTAATGATCTACCATAAACATTTTTGTATCGTATTTTGAACATGAATACAGTGTTAAAAACACACGTGTGACTGCAAAATGATTGGGAGAGAAGTGAACGCTGATGCACTAAAATAATGTACTTTGCAGCAGTTACTTTTGTTTCAAGCGTATTGAGCCTCAAGGTCTCCTGAATATCCACGCTTTTGTAAAGGATGTTCAGTGTTAAAGCCACCTGCTGGCTAACAATAGAGGAAATCAAGGTTAATGTGCTTAAACTGCGGTGAGGAACTCAGGAAACGGTCTTGAAAATGCATTGAAAAGAACATAGCATGACAACGTCTCCCACCCGAAATGGCAATTCAGTGAAATAGCCGATAGAAAAAACATTCCCTCCATGGTTACCTGTACATATCGCCTCCAGAAAATAATCAATTCAACTTTTGAGTGGCATGGTGTTCTGTTTAAAAATCAGTCTTGAAGCATTTTAGAAGCACATGTCAAATTATTGTGTAGCCTGATAGAAAACACTGCATTGATTTAATGTACAGGTTTGGACAGCAATGTAGAAATCTGAAGCAGTTGTTTTTTACTGCATTGTAGCCTCGGTTTTAGAAGCTGCGCTGTCGGGTCCCGATCGCTTACACAAGTTGTAAGAAAGATCTAGTGATGCCCGGCACATCACATGGCCACTCACTGTATTGTAAAGGAACCCAAACTTTCTGTTTGCCAATATATCTGTGACGAGACCTCTGTAAAGATATGCAGACTCAGATCTGGAACTGATTAATCACAGTAACACCCCAGCGAGGTGCAGCAAGTGGATTTGTCCAGGTCGTTACACCAGCGCCTGGGAATACGAAACACATAGTTCATGGAGTGGCACAGATGGTAAATCCCTGGCTCGAGCCTTGCTCAGACACTTGGGCTCGTGTTTTTTTTCTTTATAATTGGTTACTGGTGTTCTGTACAGCACGCTGTTGTTTATATCTGTTTGACAGATGTTTTGCATGTGTTCCCTCGATTTTTGTTTTCACCAGTGTATGACATTGATTCTGTGTGGCTTCGAGCCACGCAGCCAAAGTACAGCCTTGGTCTTAATGGCCTCGCTGTTCTTTGTTTGTTCTTAAAAAGCGCCTTTGCTCGCAGTCCTTTTGTTCCAGCCCCCATTGCTTCTGTAACTCCTTTAGATATTCCCCTTTACTTTATCTTTAGCTTCTTCAGCAAGAACTTCAATCTGTTACAGCCTTCTACATTGTAGATCATGCACGTGATGCCAAGTGTCTTTGGTCCCAGTAGTTAAAACTGCACCTAATCAACAAGGCTGATAAGTTTTAAATGGCTTGGAACTCCCTCTAGCCATGCACCCAGTCCTGGGTTTCAAAACTACCCTCAACTAAGTGTATTGAAACGATCAGGAACCACAAGACTGAACAATGCAACCTTATTAAATATAATGTTGTTTTAGCTGCATGAACACTTATGACTCCTGTTAGGATGGGATCAGCTCTGAGAAGATTTAACAGAAGCCTGATTGCTCAGATTCCTGGCACCTGGTCATTTCAGTAATATACCTGAACAAGGAAAGTTCTGAAAACAAGAACTGCAAATTTAAAGCATTAAGGTGATAACTGAAGATTGCACTTTGCATGAATCCCTGGGCTAATAAAAATAGATATACAGTAATGTGACTAACAGCGGTAGGTCGCATTATTGCAGATAATGAAAAGTAAAAAACACAGTAAGGCTGGAATTGTATTAAGGAGCTCTGGACTATAAACAATGAGAGCAAAGCTTTAAAATGTTCACAACAAGATTAAACCAGTGAGATGGTTCTTTTTTTATTAACCATTGCAGGTTTGTGTAATCTTGGAATGGTCTTACTGCTATGGTAATAAGCTCCTGTAGTTTATACAGAGATGTGGTATTATTATTATTATTATTATTATTATTATTATTATTATTACATGCTCTGCTATTCACGAATATGTCTTTTTTTGTTCTAAAGCTATGGCCAAAAGGTTTGCAACACCTAGAATTTTAAGATTGAGAACTTTTGGCCACAACTGTACACGCATGTGTCTTTCATGCCTCCCGCTCCTGGTGTGCTGAATGTCTTTGTGTCCTCCCCGCAGTGTGTGGTGACATTCACGGCCAGTTCTTTGACCTGATGAAGCTGTTTGAAGTGGGAGGTTCGCCTAACAACACAAGATACCTCTTCCTGGGCGATTACGTGGACAGGGGCTACTTCAGCATCGAGGTGGGTAAACTGGGTGGGCTTTGAGGAAGATCAGAAGAGCGAGTGTAATATGGAAAGGTTAACCCACTACCCATTTCCCTCACTGCCAGACTGTCACAAACATATATTCAAACAAGTCTTATAGTTAAACGAAGCGTGCAATGGACACCCATGTCACTTGGAGGGGAACGGGTTGCAAATGCCCATGATTTAAATATACATATGCTTTTTTAATTCAAAGTACCACCTTTTACTAGTGCTAGATCAGTTCATGTTGTTACTAGAGTCACTGAGAATTGGCCAAAAGTAATTATTTTGCCCAGTATAATTTCCAAATGTATGACCAGCCTATGCACTATGAATCATTGGTAGTATATTTTTTTTAATTGTATATGACATTTTCTTTCACTACCCTAAAGCCTGTCTAATTAATTGGATTACTAGTTACGCATACCTCATCATGTGTTTATACAAAGCTAGGGGGCCCTCTAACCATACAGGTTAACAACCAGTCACTGTGGCACTCCACATCAAATCTCAGTGTTTATATTCCAGTCACACTTCTGGAAAGCAATATCAGTACTCAACTGTTCCCATTTGGCAGAGAGGGTGGAGCTCATTTGAAGGCACTGTTGCCTTTAACTCTTGCCTTGCTGGAATGAGAAGAAGTCTGACTGCAATGCTGCCACCACAACCTGTTAATACAGCTGCTGGACTTGGCTTTAAATGTCTTGTGCTGCATTGGCCATGTTGGGCAAGAGGGATAATAATAATATTTTTATATAGCGCCTTTCATAGTGGACCACCATCACAAAGCGCTTTACAAGATACGAGACTAGGGTGTGTGAACAATGCATCAGCTGCAGAGTCACTTACAACAACACCTCACCCGAAAGACGGAGCACAAAGACGGTCACGCAATGAGTCAGTGGCTGAGCTGGGATTTGAACCGGGGACCTCCTGGTTACAAGCCCTTTTCTTTAACCACTGGACTTTGGTGAATGTATTTCCGTCCTTGTTTAAAAAATTAAAAAAATAAATAAAAAATTTGCAGTGATCTAAATTGTACTTTTGTTTTGGCTTAGGTGTTAGGTCAGCATGGTTTTGTGCAGCCAACACAAGCAATAGTATTTACATCTGGTATTCAGGAAGTGACGAATCAAGGCTTTGGATGATCAGGTCACGGCTTGTGGTCTGCCTTTATTAAAAAAAAAAAAAAAAAAAAAAAAAAAAAAAAACAGTGTCTCTCTGAGCACAGCAGGCTTTGTACATTTTAATGAACACATTCTGTTTGCAGGTCTGTACCTTCCATACCGTACTGTTCGTCTTTTGAGTAAGCCCTGCAGCGATTGTACAAATAATTTGATTAATCACAAATTCAGCGTCCGTGCTATATTTAGGGAGATTGTTTTAAAAACCGGGTGCCCTAGCGTGCTGATCATAACTGTGTGGCTGTCTATCACGCTCCACATGGCAAACACGAGAACTGCCTGGATTTTGATCTTCACCAAACTTTTATCATATACATGTTTCAATTGCATTTGTCTCTAATCCGATAAACTCCTCATAAAAAGATGAGCCTTTCAGATACTGTGAGATTATTACACAATTTATAAGGACCCTTTTGTATCTTAATATACAATTAAACTTGAAACGGCAGAGAAAGAAAATGAGATAAGTGGGGGAAAAAAAGGTTAATCTTATATTTATACCAACTAAAAATGTAATCATCACTGTAGCTATGTAGTGCTTTTGGTCATGAATCTTGCTACCTTTTTCAATGTCATAATTCAATTCGCAATTCAGACTAAGCATAGCAGTAATCACTACGATCGTCAAGGAATTTATGAATCATTCCATGCAGCACTTGTCCTGATTTGATGGCGCCCCATGACAGCTTGATCCTCGTAGAGCAGATTAAATAATGTGAAACGGTTTAAATTAGACCGAAGGTTTAACAGAATGAAAGCTTGTTCCTTTAACACTCAGCTGGAGTCCCGAAGCAAACAAACACCTTTTTCAAAGCGCTGAACTCTCAAACCATCGGGAGGTCTTTGATTTCTTCTCCTGGGGTCTGATCCAAATGTCATGCATACAACAAAAAGACTACATTAAAGGAGGGAAGATTTTGTAAAAGCTACTCCGGTGATCAAAACCATTCCTTTAGCCTCTGCTTTCATAAAGAAAGTGTATACTCAAAGCCACAGGGCTGAGCATACAGTGTTAGCAGTGTTATTGATGGCCTCAGTGCCCATGCTTAAAGTGGTTCTGGATGGCAATATATATATATATATATATATTTTTTTTTAACTGTTCATTTGTATTCAACATTTTGACCTTGAGTTCTGTAAACTTTTTGTGTTAAGATGTAATAATTAACTTAATGACTTGGTTTGTTTGGTGGTGTGGAATGGACAGGAAAATGATTTTTTTCTTTTTTTTTCCCACTCACAATTAACGGGTTAAAATGAGCACGAAAAGGCAATCGCTGGCGAATCATCTGCTGCCACTTTGCTTGCAATGCATTTAACTAATGTTTTGAAAACTGATATTTTCTCTGGGAATAAAAATATATATACTTGAAGTAAAGTCCATTCTAAAGGAATTTGTTATGAAAATATATGAGCAGGATTCTCTTACTGTTTTGCTGTTTTCCACTTTCATGTTCAGTTTTTCTTGGTCGTGGATTGACGGTTTCAGCTTTGCCACACACAGTATTTTCTGCATATCTACGCAGTGACTAAAGAAGGCTAAACCCCAGCAGCTAGAGTGAAGATCTCATCTGTCACTGTAATCTTTTGATTGGCACAGCCTGCTAGTGGCTTCTTCTTTTTATTTTTCATCTGCTAGTCATCAATTTACAGAGGTACTGCAAAGACAAAATAGAAACATCTTAAGCAAACTTAACTTTATGCCATATAGAGTGGGCTTTCTCATATTGCATATTTTACGGACTCGGTTTTGGCTCCAGCCCCAGGTGCTTTAACTTTTGACAGGTACACATACAGGGGGTCCTTATAATCTCACACTAAATTACTGTAGGTAAAGAAAATCTTTATGGCACCCAAATGCAAACCGGTCAATAGGAGTCTCATTCAGTTCAATTGGATTATAGTAAGAACCTGTAGGAATTCTAAGCTAATGTTTTAGTGTTAAGACAAGCGTGAAAGTGAAGTGTAGTCCATCTGATTTCAAGTAATGAATGTCACAGTCGTTAGCTCCGATGAATCTCCTGAACTCGGATGTTTTTCAGTAGACTAGTGAAATCTATAAGGGATTTAATTGGGTCTTGTTTGCGATCGTATAATTTATTTGCCATGCAACTCTTAAGTCAGTGAGTCATTCCAGTTCCCAGATTATCAGGTTCTCAGGGGTTTCATTGACAGGAAACAGGAGGCTGGGGAAATCTGGAAAGCAGCTCTGTGATGCCCAGCCGTGGGGGGGTGGGGGAGCTCTGGCTTGCTTTATGGGCTGTTTCTCTACCTTATCCAGGAACCAGAAGACAGGATCTGCACTTGGATAAATGAGCTGATGGCATCTGAGGGTTGACTCTGCGGTATACAAGATCTAGGGCAGATGGTTGGTCCGAAAGCAAATAGAAGTATTTAGTAGGTCTGGTTTATGTAGGTCTCGTGACTGCCTCCTCTCACCCTATAGGAAACAGCAGAACCACGTTGTTTCCTGTAGTTGTTTTTTTTTTTTTGATACTTTTCAAACGCCCGTTTTTAATTAAATAGGGAAAGTACATGAGTTTCATTAACAGCAAATTTGGATCATATTTTGGGATACCTAAGATATTTAGTGAGGTGAAGTGAACGTGCAATAAATGCCCTATTTAGCATTCTGTATACCTAGAAATGACATTAAAACCCAAGTTGAAGAGAACGCTATTATCTATTCATAGACACCAAGGTATTATTGAATGATCAAAGAAGTCTGAATGGGTTGAAAAAAGTCATTCTTCATTTATATTCTAATTTTTGGAGGATGGAGCGTCTTCATCCATTGGGCTAACCTTTTTTTTTTTTTTTTTTAAATGAATTCGGTAAATAAATATTCAAAAGAGCCGAAGCCACAGGCCTTTCTTCAGCAAGAGGTTCTAGAACTCCTAATTGGTTTGTAAAGATTCTGAAGTGGGCTGTTTTATGTAACGCATTCGCATTCATTTCAGCCTAACAAAAATCACAGCTATTGAACGGGTCCCTCGCTTGCGCTGCCGTCTTTTATTCCTTTCTGTTTATGATACTAATCAACTCGGAGCCCTCGAGAGTCCAACAATACGGAGTTCAAATGGCTTTGAAGTGGAACAGTCTGCCGCAGGATCCCTGATTACCCCCTGACATGCACGCACAGTTTTTCTCTCGTTAATAATTATAATCCCAGTTCTTTAGTTATGTGGCCTCACTTCAGTAGCCCTCATTTAATCAATTAGTACATTTTGTCTATTAAATAAATCGCAGCGAGGGATGCGGCTTCCCTTAACAGCTCTGCAAGCGAGACAAGACACAACTCTGACCTGAACACCCTTTAGTGTGGTTACTGAAATATTGCTCTTCAGCTCTAATTGCGTGCTGTACATCTAACATAGGCTGGCTCAGCATTAGCTAGTGCTGGCACCCTTTTTATTGGCTAATCCTAGTTTGCATTAAACAATTCTGTGGCAGGTAGCTGGAACTGATGATCTGCTTCTATCTAGTCAGAGCACCTGAACACAGTGTTTTAACTACTTCAGTAACTTGACATGAGAACCACTTGTAAGTATCCCTTTCAATTCTAGACAACGTAACCGCACAATCACATGCTATGTTATATTCTGCTTGTAAAAGAGATATGTTTTAAACAGATTGCAGAATTCAAGGCTTTTAATAAAAATCTGTATATTTCATTGATTACTTTCAGGAGGTATCACTTGCTTTCTCTTATTTTTCCATTGGGAATTGAAGTCGCCCTTAGTTACTGATTTTTTGCTTGGCACAAAAAAAGCCACCGAAAAACAGCATTTTTAAAAAGCAAAGCTGCCTGGGTGGGGTAATGCATGCAGTGAGTGGATACTAACTACACACTGTACACAAATTATGCAGCTGTAAGTGTACCACCAAAGGTTGTACAAGATCTATTTCTGTTTGCCTGACTTGTCACAAGGGAATATTTTTATTCAAAGGCGTGCTTGTTTTGAAGCAGATTTTTTTGTGTCATTTTGCGGGGGGGGGGGGGGGGGGTTGGCGAGATCAGCTCTTGTATTAAAACTACAATAACCACTTTTTTTTTTTTTAAGAATATATAAACGTTCATCCCAAGTTAATTGCATTGCATTTTCCTAGACTTTTTTTTTTTTTTTTAAGATGTGTCTGAAACTCTTGCATCCTGCTACAGCGCTGCTTAAGAACAAGTCTCTTGAATTGCTCTCGTTTTTTTTTTCCTTCAAACTACTGTATGGTGTTTGCACTCATTCTAGTGGGGGCTGGGTTCTCTTGCTCCAGTATCCTGTTGTTATGAGGAAGGGTATCAGTCCAGGCACATAGGATGCTCCAGACGAGCTCAAAGCCAGGTCAAGGCAGATTTATAGAACAATAGTCATAACTTAACCACGCAGAATTCAACCGCCATAAAATATTAACAGAAATATAAATATATAAAGTCTACTTTTATTTGAAGTTCTTCATGAAGCGCAGATGTTGTTAAAACCTACATCATGTCAAGCATGTTTTGTTATTTGGTTAAAGCCAAGCAGTAGATTACACAGATAAAAACACAACCGGCCTCTTGCTTGCACGGACACATATTTCAAAGCAAGTTTAATTATTGGCTAATGAATGGAAAGCTGTTTGCAGTTCTGCTTTATGTTCTCATCAATTGCCCATTGTATTGTCACAAAGACTGTTTTAAAAAAGCAAAGCAGCGCATTTTCAATTATGTAGATCTGAAATTAGAATTCAGACACTGGCTTTTTGTATGTAAATAGTCTTGAATCTTTAATCTGAAAACCTGTGACCATTTGTTGCTGTTTATTCAACATTCCTCTCTGGTTCACTAGTATTTAATAATAATAATAATAATAATAATCTGTTCTACTTCACTACAGCTGAATGGAAGTAAGACTCCGATTACATAAGTTTCATCCATTCTATCCACTACTACAAACTTGATTAGCTGCACTGTACAGGTAACAAGCTCAGGTGTGTCTTTATTAAACTCACAGTAAAACCAGGAATGGATCAAACTGCTAGCAGTCTTATTTCCATCCCTGTACGGAATCTGTAAGTGTTTACTGTGTATGAACTGGATCCAGATGTAGACCAGGGACAGCGTTTCAGTTATTGGACCAAGCGGAGATAATCCCCTAATTTAAGTGAGTTGTTTGCTTCTGAGACCTCTAGTGTGTCCCTCTGCGTGGGGAGCGATCATGACACTGCACTCCAGTAGTTCACTTCCAGTCGTCGTGACTAATGTATGTCAGTGTGGAAGCCTGATGGTCTGGGAGTCTAATTGATTAGCTCTGTACACCAGGGAAACCAAGCTGGGCACACAACGGTTTTGTACAATTTCTTTTGATTGAACCCCTGAACAGCTACACAGAACGATTTCAAATAGCTACACAGTCATGAGGATGTCTCGATCAGACCTCCACCAAAGATAATCAAACAGCAGATCACTTTTCAGTGTATTTACTTCAGGCTAGCACTCAATTGAAATGCAAAAGCAAAACAGATGTATCCTTTTGAAACTGGTAACAGACCCCCAAGTACGTATTTTTTGTACAAGGGTTGTGACGACTCCGAGTTTATTTTCGAATCTTAATCCCTTTTGATTCCATCGGTTGCATTAGAAATGACAATGAGTCACCTGGTCTTTTGGCAGTACTTCTTAATGACAGAACGGGTTTTAACCCGAGACCCCCCCCACCGTATTGCTGAGGGGTGTCTGTATAAAGTCTTGCACTGTCCTCTGTGATCTGTACTCTGCTTCTGTGTTAATCTGTTCCATCCCCTTGTTTTGTTTGTTTTAAAGTGATTTGCATGGCTAATGCAGCTTTGTTTACTTTTGAATTGAGCATCGTAAGCCTAAACTAAACAACCCTCTCGCATTGTTTTGCAGTGCGTACTGTTTCTGTGGGTTCTGAAGATCAACCATCCCAACACCCTCTTCCTTCTCAGAGGCAACCACGAGTGCCGGCATCTCACAGAGTACTTCACCTTCAAACAGGAGTGTAAGTGCAGCTCAGTACCAGCCCGACGGGGGCGCCTTAACCAGGGAGCAACGCTTCAGATACAGGGGCAGCGCCGGGGAAAATACACTGGTGCCAACTTCAGATTTCAAATCTATTTTGTTCCTACTTAGTGCTAGCACTGTTGCAACTTACACCACTTTTCTTGTGTTGAAGATCCATTTTTTTTCTTTTTTTAATGCATCAGGATCTTTTAAAAGCTCCTCTCAGGCACTGCCTGTGCCGTAGATCTCCCACTTAGCTAGGGTCATGTAACCTAGAGCTCAGGAAACAGCAGATTCATAGTTGCGTTTAAAAACCGTATTATCTTAAACCGGGGCCGGGATTTGAAATGGCAACATATAAACGTACAACCGTAATGCTTTCAATTACAAGTACAAACTAATTTGCAAGTGCCGAGTTTTAGAGTTGAGAGTATTATACAGTGCTGGAGATGTGTTACTTTCTGTTGGATCTGCCTCCTATGCCAGTAGGAAACCAGGCCTGTATTTAGAATTAGACTGATGGAATCCCACACAGTTGAAAAATACGTTTCAATGAAGTGGTCTTGACACTCCTTTGATAACAAGCTTAAGTGAAGTCCCAATTGATGCGTTTTCAGAAACTACAAACAACTTTGATTTGAGCTGCAGAATCACCAATTACTTCCAGATTTCAGCACATAAGACTCAATTATCAGATCATATTTCTCTAGTCTGTTCTCTACTCCTGTATTTAGAATTTTACAATCAAGTGATGGAAGGCCTCTTAAGAACGCAGAAGTCATTTTGTAACAATGTGTAAGAACATTCATGTATTTTTATTAATTTTTTTATACTTCTTCCATTTGTTACACCAGTTCTCAAAAGCGAGCTGAATTTTCCATTCTCTTTGATTCAGTGTGTACTGAGCAGTTAAGACCCAAACTCTGACCAGTTAAGACCCAACTCTTGAACTCAGGAGCCCACAAGGCTGACTCAAAACTTTTCAGCTCTTTTCTTGGACCATTTGCAAAACCACGGTTGAGCCTTTCTCTAAAAAGAAGGTGAAAACCTCAATCATCTCTTTAGATCCCTTTTAACCTCTTAAAGGGATTAATATCTTTTAAAATTCATTTTCGTTTCCTCTGATTAGCACCAGCAGCATGACCCAAAATATCCAGTCTCTAAGTCTTGGTTATCACCTACTGTAACGTGAATGTGTGGTCAGCCCAAATGCTCTGATAAGGGAGACTGTGGATGACCATTGTAGTAAACTCGACTACAAAGGATTTATATTTTAATGCGTACAGTGGCACCCGTGACTTCAAACTTCTTTCATCCCGCTGAAGGAAAGTTTTAGTTAAAGAAGCCGGTTGTATTGATAGCGACGTGGAGCTGTGATTTTACCTGCTTCTCCAAACACCCTGCTGCTGCTGTTGCATTGCTGATCCAAGGTCTTACTTCCATTAAACCTATCTGGGCTGGGTATTAACACTCAAATAAAACTCCGAAGGCACATGATTAAGAACTATATTTAACCTTGAAATCCTGAGCCTATGAGTTTGGAGAAGCCCTTTGTGCAGATATTTATAAACATCTAAGAGGCAGTGGTGTTATTGATACACCCATAGAAACTTAAGAGGCTACGCTAAACAAACACAAATATTGATTATGTACGGTAACATAAATATAAATTCAGTAAAATCAGGTTCCATCTTGAGATGCAAAAGAAACTAGATCTGGTTTTCAGCTGTGGGGAATTTTGCCAGCAATTTGCCCATAGTGATAAAGATAGTCCCTAAAGAAAAATACAACTTTTGAAATGCACTCGTTCAAGTCTCTGTGGCAAGTTTCACTACTCAAAATGAAAGCCCCCTTTGTCTACACTGGTGGTTTTTCACGCTGGCCCTGAAGTGTGTCTCCCCCTCGCCAGGTTTTTGTTTAAATATGTAAAATTGCAGTGTGTTGATGAACACCGACTCTAGAGCAGTTACTGTAGCTGCACAGTTTAAAGTTTCCAAGGCTGTCTCAAGTGCTGTCTTATGCACACTTGAAAACTATCGAACATTTAAAACAAATATTTAGTTTAAGTGAAAACTCAGGGCTTTTGGGGGTACTTGAAGGAGCAGAGTTTGAAAAACACTGATCTAGTTATTTACTGCTGTGCTCGCTCAGTAAAGCACCTTTTAGCTACTTAATTATAATCAAATACAAAGTGGAACTATTGTTTCTTATCAGTATGGAAGAAATGTAATGGCAGAGAAACACTGTCTTATAACGGGTGAAGGAGCTGCAACTGCTGCTATGACCTGTAACCTTTATTGTGATTTTACTGTTTTTCCTCCAGGTAAAATCAAGTATTCGGAGCGGGTATACGATGCGTGCATGGATGCCTTTGACTGTCTCCCGCTCGCCGCACTAATGAACCAGCAGTTTCTGTGCGTACACGGGGGGCTGTCTCCAGAGATCAACTGCCTGGATGACATTAGGAAAGTAAGTTGGTATTGTTTATGCCCGTAGAGCCCAGGTTTCAAGTACAATTCGACACAAAAAGGGCTGTCGCTGTGATTATTTTCTGCGAAGGCCGTATTGTCAGCTATCAGTTTAGATTTTTAAGCAGTGTGACACATCATTAAATTAAAGACTGTTCATATACCCCAGTGCACTACACGGTGTTGGCATTTTAGTCAGTGATGAAATGGGCATGGCAAAATTAGCTGCAGTTAATGTCGATTGATCACAACTCCTGCATCATGCAGACCATGGTGCCATGCTTAGCACAGCAAGTTGTCACGGATGTATTCACGCTGTTGTTTTGTGCCCTGTTCATTCCTGCCTGTCCCCTTCATGTGTTTTCCAGTTAGACAGATTTAAGGAGCCGCCAGCCTTCGGACCCATGTGTGACCTGCTGTGGTCCGACCCGTCTGAGGATTACGGCAGCGAAAAGTCGGCAGAGCACTTCAGCCATAACAGCGTACGAGGCTGCTCCTACTTCTACAGGTACACGCGCTCAGCACTTGAAAACACTCCAGCGATCACTTTAGATTTACTGTAGATTGCTCCATTTCAGTAGTGCTAAACCTGGGCAGTTCTGAATCTATTGTTCGTTTCTAACCCTGCACACATGCAGATACAATAGAAACCCCTGTCATTTTCCATCAGACTTATGGATATATATATATATATATATATATATATATATAATATATATATATATATATATATATATATATATATATGACAGCCATACACAAATGTCTGATGTAGCACAAGCATAGATTATAAGAGTAAAGAATGATCTCCATTCCTAATTGGATTTCATGTCACACACAGTAAAAGTCTCTTCCAGCTTTTTAATATTACCCTCAAGTTGTAGTGTGACCAGATGTGGGAGAATCGAAGCGCTTGAAGTCGCTGCTTTGCTTGGAAGGCAGGGACCATGTTAGTGAAATCCATGATTTCTTTTGGAAAGCCTATAATTGTAATTGATTTTGGCACTCCCTGAAAGCATTAGACTTTTTTTTTTTATAGGGCTGTTCGTACCCATTCGCCAGCTGTTTGCAATTCCTACGGTCCTAAATGAGTGCAGGTGGGCTTGGCAAATTGCAGATGATGTATAAAAACTGCCAGTCTGCCACATGAAAGAGCGAGTTTGTTTGTGTGTGTTGTGTTTTCACCACCACAAACGCACTGACCATGCCAAACTGTAACTGTACCTCTGCAAACTGCCGAACATGAACCCCTTAGAGAAAGGCTGTGTAACTGCAGCTCTGGTTTGTAGGGCTGACTTTGCGACTGATGTGGCTTTAAGAATATGGTAGTGTGTGTGTATATATACTGTATTTCTTTTCTCTCTCTTTGTTTTTCAGTTATCCAGCGGTTTGTGATTTTTTGCTAAATAATAATTTGTTATCAGTAATCAGAGCACATGAAGCTCAGGATGCAGGGTAAGAAAACATCTTTTAATTTTATTTATTGTGTTTTGAGTTTTGATCTCGTAGTTTTTTGCGTGTACTTACAGAATGGAAATCTGTACTTGTTATGTATGTATGTATGTATGTATGTTTGTTTGTCTGTCTGTATCCATGTCTATCTGTCTGTTTGCATCTGTAGGTGACTGTAGGTATCCTTTGTGTTTGTATTTGTTCTGTTAATCTGTATAAAAGTGCTAAAGGCTGTACTGCTGTTTCCCAAGGTACCGAATGTACAGAAAAAGCCAGACGACAGGCTTCCCCTCATTAATTACAATTTTCTCGGCACCTAATTATCTAGACGTCTACAACAACAAAGGTAAGATTTTAAACATAAGAAAATGTTGGGGGAGAAGAGGCAGCTGTTTGGTCCGTCCAGGCTTTTCCATTTCTAGCACGGCATTAGTGAGGATGAATGAATGGACGAGTCTGTTTTGTAATCATTGATTTGTAATTAAATTCTACTCTTCCGCATGTATTTGTCCAGTGGTAACATTTCAAAACGATTGCTCAGTTTCACCATGTTTGAATCAGGACTGTGACTTGTTTGCCTTCAGTGTATTCTTTGTTGAAAATTGTGTCACGTGCATCATTGTAATGCAAAGCTGATACTGATTTTGGCATATCCTGCTTCTTGCCCAGTGAATCAGATTCCTGCTTCCCTTTTGTCAGCGGTTCATTAATCTGTGTCTCATTTTTACCTGTGAAAGTGGGTCAGTGATACACCCGAGTGGGTTAATTGGGAGGCACCTTGCTTTTGTACACCAAGACAGATTCCAGGGACAGCAGCACAAGGCTTAATACAGCAAACTGTCTCCATGTGCACTAATAAAGACCTGATCACCATTTCTCTTTGCACAATTGCTAAATATTTTGGGAGCGCCAGCATTGTCTGACCCTCCGATGTTCATGAAAGCAACGATTTCTTCTGCCGGTTTTCCAGCTGGTTTGTGATGTGTCTGCGCACCTCTCTTTTCTGTTTAAACCATTTTACCTGGGGACCCTTCTGAAAATCCATCTGAAAATGTAGACTACGTCTTTTTAAAAACTGGATTAAATTTTAATTACCATCATCCCTACTGCCGTGGCAGAGTTATCAACTTCGATTTAATTCAGCACAGGGTTTGGAAAGAGTAATAGTCCTGATTTTTGTGTGGTTCTTAAGCTTGTAACCTCATCTCACTGATGGGATCAGAGTCCGATTCAACCCCACTGTGTTGCAGCTCTAAAAGAAAAAGCCCTATACTGAGGTGCATGGGAACATCACTGTGTTGAGGAATATGCTTTTTCTCTCGGTGCTCTGCAGCTGCTGTGTTGAAATACGAAAACAATGTGATGAATATCAGACAGTTCAACTGCTCCCCTCACCCGTACTGGCTGCCCAACTTCATGGACGTCTTCACTTGGTCCCTGCCCTTTGTCGGGGAGAAAGGTGAGTCAGAAAAATCGGTTGCAACTTGGAAGAGAATAACGCTCCTATTGTATAGCAGATTCCATCGTTCTAGGTTTTAGTACAAGCTGTATTGGCCACAGTGTATAGGTAACAAGCTCAGGTGTGTCTTATTAAATTCTTAGTAAGACCAGGAATGAAGCAAACTGCTATACTTGGGGCTGTATTAGTATAAGTTAATGGGGTTGATTCAGTTCATCTAAATATCACTGTATAAATCATAAAAGTAACGGGAAACCAACACCTTCAGTAGCATGTATGTGTCTTTAGAGTACAGTGGCACGTTTGGACCTATTTTTCAATGTTTAAACAGTGGGGGAGTGTAGATCAATCAGTTTTTAGACCAACTGAACAGACCCAAGTGTATGCTAACATTTTAAATGACATTACTATTGCTTTTTTGTATATGAATATGTTTTATTTATTTATTATTTATATAAATATCCTTGGAGGGAGGGTGTTTTTTCCTTTTTAAGAAAAACCACACTACAATACCACAGACGTCTGCTGTACGTTTGCTAGTGTGATATTTGACCATTCTGGAACATAGTTGCATGCCTTTAAACCAGTAACCTGGACTAACGCAGCGGTGAAGAATTCCAGTGGTGCTGCTGACCGCTAGCTAATCCTTGGGATTGGAGGTCAATAAGTTTGCAATGAGCAGAGTTAAAGGTGGTTAGTGAATGCTCGCTGCACAGGGAGCCTGTCTGATGCTGCTGGCTGACCTGGAATTGTCTGATCTGTGTTGCAGTTACAGAGATGCTGGTTAACGTCCTGAACATCTGCTCTGATGATGAGCTCATGTCAGAAGGAGACGATACCTGTGAAGGTAAGAAATCCCAGCTCCTGCAGTCAGCAGGAGAGGAGGCGGAAGAGGGGGGAGATTAAAGGCACAGATTTTTTATCTTACACTTTTTTCCTTTTATAAGTTAATACATTGTGCTCCGTAGGGTGACTCTTATCGTGTAAGATGTGTCCTCTCGTGCAGTGTGGGCAGAGCTATATACCCTCCCTTCAACCTATTAATGTATTATACATTTTTGAAATGAAGGAACACATCACTTTGAAATTGCTCTAGTGTTCTATACGGTTACGTCTGTACACAGGAGCAGTACTGTAGTTATGACATCTGGAACTGATTTTATAATCTGCATTTTTGAAGAATGCTGTGAGTTTGCTTTGGAAGCATTGCCCCAGGTGATTACAAACTTCGTAGCAAAACATATTTGTGTACATTAATTTGCAGCAGTACCTAACAGACAAGGCAGCGACAGTAAGGCGTGAGGGGGAATAGTAGTTTCCAAGTCATTATGATTTGTTCCTGCTTTCTTGAACTTGAATTCTGATGGCACAGTGGTAGACGCATCGGTCTGCACATAATCTACACATTGTGGTAAACAAGCTTTTTACACAAAGCTGACGCATTTATAAAAGGCTTTAATGACCCCACTAGTGCATTGAAAGGGAATAAGCAAAGTGCTAGTACCAGGCACAGTCAATGCACACAGGATTAATGCACATAGCATCAATTCAGACAAACATTACAAAGCCATTTCTGGAAATAAAATGTGCCAGGACCAGGTTTAGGGCACTGGACCCCCCCCCCCCCCCCCCCCCAAATGATTAGCTTTTTAATAATGCAAGAATTTAATGACTTCATGGTGGCTTTGGTTTGGGTTTTTTAAATTAACCAACAATTTAGTAAACGTGATACTAAAAATGAAAATGTGGTTTTGGTTTCAGGCATGTAAAAGCTGATGTGAAAAATGCACATAGAAATAAACCAGGCACGGTAGCTTTTGCTGATCCTCTGCATCACAAATGCGATGAATCTGAACCTTGATTCTTGGATGTACGGACAAGATCCACACTTCATTACAGTAACATTTTATGAGCAACAAGCATTTCAAACCAGGCAGACAAAGCGTGGCTGAAGAAGTTCCTCGCTATGACCTGTTTTATTGTGCTCTCGTGATTCTTCCCAACTTTAAATAGCAAAACAACTCCTGTGTCTGATTTAAAATCTCAACCTCCAGTTTAAATGGGCAGAGCAGGATTAACAGCACTGTGCGGGTAAAATAAAATAAATATCCGTGATGCCAGTGGAACTCCGTTAAAAAGCGTAAAGTCTTCAGTTGCATGACGTCCCTAATCCAGTACATGTGAGGGTGTAGGGGGGCAGCTTGCTTGCAGTTTAACTCAATCAGCCATCTGGCAGGGTTTCGAAGCCTTCGTGCCAACAATGAATCAGTCAAGGTCCGGCCTCCCACACAGACGCATTTCATCACAGAGTGACCCAACCAGTTCAGGGCTCCACACTCCTCTCCCTGTGGACCATCAAGCAGACTGAGCTGTCAGAGCAGTTGGGGCCCACGAGTTAAAGCGACTAGACAAGAAGCCCTTGGCGGTTTCCGTCGGACACTTTCACAGATTAAAAAGCAGCAACAGCACTCTTATCTATCAGCCGGCAATCAATGTCATTAAATAGCTCTTTCTTTTTAACCCCCTCAGTCATGTAAATCAAGCCCTTACGTGTTTTTCGTATGTATTTAACATTCTTTGTTGTTTTCAGGTTCTCTGTTCAGTTCGTTGTGCTCACCCTTTTCTTGTCTCTGTTGCTGTCTCTCCTTCAATGTTTTCTCGTTATTTGCCCTGCCCTTCCTCCCTGAAGACCACCACGCACCTATTGGTAAAAAAGGTACCGGTGCAGACTTTAGTGACGGGCGACAGCAGCTGTACAACGCAGAACGAGGTGCATTAAAATAGCACTTCCACTACTCCAAGATAGGACTTTCAAGCCAAAAAAAGCCAGCGTTTTAAAGCTTAAAAGAAACTTGCCTCCAAGTTGTTTTCTTTAGATTTATCAAATTGGCACAGGCACCATGATCATTTACAGTGGAGCCAATTAATAGTAAAACCTGGCTCAAACTTGCTGTGCGTTTTTTATTTTGTGTTTCCTGCAATGGTTTTGGCTGGGTGTTTTAATTGTGGCACCACAGTTTTAGCGTGTTATCGTTGTGGTCATCTCTGTCGTTTGTTTTATTTGGTTCTACTTCAGGGTATCGAGTTTGCTAAGCTTTTGCTACATGAACCATTGTTTTAAAGAAATTTAAAGATGTGGTACACAAGACTGTAGGAAACATTTTTGCATTATGTTTACTTGTCCCTTGCTGTTTTGTTGTTGATCTGTTCATGTTCCTGCTGGAAGTCAATCTTTTTTGTTCACTTCCTCATTGTGTTACAGTAAAACCCCCACCTGTGCCTTGCAATTGTGTCCCATGCCTCACAATATATAACTATAGTGGGGTCCTATTACCTGAGGGTCCTATAGTGGGGTCCTATTACCTGTAACACGAGAAGAGAGGGAATGGAAAGTAGGGGTCTGCTGATACTCATTCTCGTCATCGGCTTTAAGTATTTTTCGACAGGTATTGAATAAATCCATTCATCATGTTGATTTCAAAACAAGAAAAGCTGTCCTTCCCTCACCTTTATAATGGAGTACCACTCAACGGCAGCTAACTTGCGCATTGAGTTTTAAAAGCCGATTTTGGAAGCGTGTTTTCCTGTCGTTGTCTTGACGTTTTGACTGCCCTATCGTTGTCAGTTTACAGTCTCGCAGTATGGCAGTAAAAATGTCGGTGACCTGCGTGAGAGGAAAACCTGCTTCCAGACTTGAAGAATAGATTTATTTAATACCTGCCGAGGAAGCCTTCTTAAAGGCAATTGCGAGTAACAGCACACCCCTAATGGAAACCACACGCTTCCATCAAACTCTTATTATAAAAGGAAAAGATTAAAAGCAAATCCATGCAGATTTTATAAAACAAATTATAAATAAATAAAACTAAAAGGCATATTGTGGTCTATTAGTTAGTCTTTGCAGCAATGAAATGCAAATGATTTTCCGCAACCTTCAATATTCTACACATTTTCAAGTCTCTCTTGCACAGACCCCAGGCCTCCTTGGAAAAAGAAAATGTGTCGTTCCAGGTTTTGGCGTGGTTACACTGAAGAAAGAAGGGGTTAAAACTCAAGAGCATGCTTGGTTTCTGTCTAGCACCATCGAAGGGGTGTTTCCAAACCGATCAAATCAATCTTTCTGTTCGCTCAGTGGCAAGCAGTTGACTTCTGAGAGACGTTGCTCTCTGTTTTCGCTTGAGTGATTTAGTACAACAGAGTGAACCTCTAACAGAGTAACAGGATGCTGTCGCCCCTCGCTGCTGTCCTCCCAGTTTGTGAAAAGCACGGCGCTGGCATACACTAACCGGAATCACATTAGTGGGGAGCAAGCTTCCAATTGAAATTCATAGTCATGATGTTCTCACTGTGTAGTCCACTAGTTGAAATGTACAGTATAAGAAAACATAGTATCTACAAATTCTATATTGAAAATTTAACAAATCGGTAATACAAAAAGGTTTTATTGACAGTAAAATCATTGTAATAACAGTGAGTGTCTGATGTGTAATGAACGTGTTTGCTCTACACTAATTATTCTGTTCAAACTGAACTGTCTTTAAAAAGAAAAAACTTTGATAGTTTAACATGCACTTTTTTTTACTAACCTAGTCGATAATTGGAATTGTGGTCAGACTTACACCATTGAAGTTAATGTCTCATTATAATGGAAACATCATGCAAAACTTAAATAGACAAGCCTGGGGTATTTGAATTGCATCTTTAATAGAACAGTCTCCCTGGTGGTCTCCATTTTACACTGTTACAGTGAAGTTATTATTATTATTATTATTATTATTATTATTATTATTATTATTATGTTGTATTTGGCAGATGCCTTTATCCAAGGCGACTTACAAGTGTTACAGGGCAAAAAAGGTTAAAATGCAAAATCAATATTTAAATAGTGTAGTTTACAATAAGTGCACATTATATTCCTAAAATACAGGAGAAAATAAGGTGCAACAAGTTAGGATTATAACAATGCATGTATACTGTCGCCTAAAAGTGATAGGACAGAGGAACAAGTCGAGCTCGTCAAGAAAGTGAGTAGGGGGACCAGGGGGGTGGTAGAGAACAATAAGAAGTAGATGACAGGGAGAGTGCTTTTCAATGCTGTGGAACTCAAGTGCTGACGGAGAGGGAGGAGAGAGCAGAGGGGATCGGAGTTCCAGGATGGAGAAAGTAGGAATCCAGTTTCCCCCTCCTCTTCCTGAGGAGTGGGGGAGAGCGAGAGGGCAGCTTGGGTAGCAGTGTTCTCCGGGGGGGGGGGGGGGGGGTATCAGTGTTTTGTGTTTCTGTGAGTGATGAGAGATGGGAGGCGTAGGTAGAGAATAAAGCTGCCTTGTTGCAGGCTGATTGGCAGTTCCAGAGAGAGAGAGAGAGAGAGAGAGTGAGCAGGAGGAAGGAGCTGCAGAGGTAGAGAGAAGTGCTGGTGAGAGATTCTGTGAGTGCGAGAGGAGGGGAGCACTGGGATGGCAGAAAACATCATAGTGGATAGAGTGGAGCGTGCTGCAGTCAGAATGTGGCAGAGGCAGGGAGCAGTGTAATGTACTGTACAGTACGCTGTCAAGAGAAGCACGTGCTTCAACTACGGCTTTGCATGTGTGACAGGTTTATTTATAACTAATTAATAACGAGGCATGCAGCGAAATGAAGCATATGTTAAAGAAAAGCTTGGTTTAGCCTAATGAGCCGTGGGTTATTATAAAATGAGGCGTAGCTAATTGGTTGTAAGCATGATGGAACTTACTTAGATGCTAATTCAAAGAGGGGATGGAATAGATTACAGCTCACAGTCTGATAATACGTGATTTTGTTAAGGTTAGGCCATGCTGACATGATATTGTTAATGCTAGTAGCTATAAATGCTGGAGCAATCTCACTGGTGGGCTACCATTCACTTCAGTGCTGTAGATTAAAAATAACAGGAACATTTCTTTTTGAGGAAGCAGATGTTTTTTTTTTTTTCATAGGTAGATGTTGCAAGCTTTCCCTGCTCTACAAATATAGGAAAATGCCATAAGGTTTTTAAACCCCTTGTCTCTTGTATTAAGAAAAGCAGTCGACACTTCAATGAACCTTCTGCTTTCTTTGTTGCAGGTGGTACTCCAGCGGTGCGCAAAGAGGTCATCAGAAACAAGATCCGAGCCATTGGCAAGATGGCGAGAGTGTTCTCTGTACTCAGGTCTGTGAAACAGGGTTTGACTTGCATTGAGTTAGCATGGTCTGCTGGGGAGTTCAGAAAAACGTTATCCGTTGGTCAGTGATAAAAAAAAAAAAAAAAAAAAAAGAAAATGTAAAAGATCCCCATTCTCTGCATTTTCGATTTTTCTTGCCAGCTCAGTGTGAAGTGTGATTGCAGGAAGCAACTTTTTAAAAGGTCAGACATCCTGAGGAAACAGATTTTTTATCATTGCAATGTCAACAGAATGGACCAGAAAAGAGATCACAGATGGTGTGAGCAATTTACACTCGGCAAAAAAAAAAAAAAAAAAAAAAAAAGCATGGTAGACCACAGATTTATTTATTTATTTATTTAAATTTGGAGTCCCTGATCTTTTCTTTTAATAAGCATTTCTGTGTTTAATAATATTTGTAGACATGTGCACTAACTGCTGGAAAGTTTCCCTGTGACGTGTTACAATTAGATACTCGTAGGAACTCCTCTCACAATGAAAAAGTCAAGTGAACATTTGCAAAATGTGTGTGTTTGTTTTTCTACATATCTAAAAACAGAACTTCCTGATTTTTTTTTTTTAATAGCAATACAGATTTTACTAAAATAAATGAATAACTTGCTCAATTTGAATTAGGGGCTGGTTTCTCGAGAGTTTTTCCTTTTTACTTGAAACATTGCCATTAAATTTCTTAAAGGTACCTAATGGCTTTTTTATTATTGTTACATGTTCCCATGTGTTGCTACAACTGCTTATGTAAGGTGTGTGTTGTTTTAAAATATATATATTTTTGACATTTTGACCCCTTTTTTTAAACTTTTCAATTGCATTCCCTTGTCTCAAGATGGTTTCTCAGAAATACATTTCCCATCATCCATTCATGAGAAGCCATCTTGAGGCAGGGAATGCAATTGAAAAGTTTAAAAAAAGTGACGGAGATTTATTTTTGCATTTCTAAATGTAGCACTGTTGAGTGCTGGGTAGTTGTGGATGAGCAGTAAACTACACTGTTTACACGATTAACCCTGACCCTCCTGGGACGTGTCTCCCCAGAGAGGAGAGCGAGAGTGTGCTGCAGCTCAAGGGCCTTACTCCTACTGGAACCCTGCCCCTGGGTGTGCTGTCTGGGGGTAGACAGACCCTGGAAAGCGGTAAGTCCCATGCCTGTACCCATCCTCTCCTTCTGCTACTGCTACTGCTGCCACTGCTGTCTGCTTGATGCCTTCCAGAGCCCTGTGTATGCTTCCCCCTGCATCCCAGTGCACTACACACCAGAGTATACCAGAGTTCTCTCAAAATAAAACTTCACGTAGGGTGGTTTTCAGATGATTTCTTCTAACTTCGCCAGGATTGGAAACTCCTTGATTAGTCCTATTACAGAAAGGAGCCTGGAGTCCGCGTATTTGACCCCCCATTTTTAAATATAGCTGCATCTCCTAATAGTAAACCTGCAGACTCAGATTCCATTTCCATGCTTTGATAAGTATGATCAGTTCAGAGAAGAGCAGGGGCACCTGTTTGCTAAAGTCATTTCAACAATCTACCTAAACAAGGGGAGTTTTGAAATCCAGGACTAAGTGAGAGGCTAGAGCTTATAACACTTTATTCCCATTCACACACACAAAGCACCGCAAACCACAAATAAGGAAAACAGAATTACTAGGCGGGCTAACTGATCAGAGATTATATCTGCTACCCATGTGCTGCCTTTCTGTGAAACATGTTGGGTCATGTTAGCAGGCTCTTTGGCAACTAAAGACATTGCAGCCGTTTATAACAGGCTACGCAGCCTATGAGAAGTATACAGTGATCCCTATTCTGGGTGTCTTATGGAACTTGGGGGGTTATTTTTGTCACAGCCTGACCTGGAACTTAAAGCCCCAAGTGATCTAACCTGATGATGTAATGACTTGGGATGCCCCAGCCAGCCACTTGGTTCTAATTCCATGAGCTCAAACTAAAGCAGGCTGGTCACTGCACTCGCACCACCTTGTCACAATACAGAACGTCCTGTGTGACGTCACAGAACAGACGGCAGCCTAAAAGAATCCAGCAATATCTCTACGCTAATCAAGGCTTTCAAATCATGCATCAGTTAACGATTATTATGAAAATAGATTACATTTATTTCATTGGGTGGAATTTATTAACATCGCCCGGAATGAGTCGTTACTTGTAATTTTGTGCTATTTCTGTTTTGGCTCGTCTGCGCCGAGCCCTGCGGTTCAGAACTACCTTCAATGAAGTGTTATTTAACTGATCAAGAGCCAGGAGCTTATAGCAACATGAACAACTCCTGCAGCCTCAGGTGTGACTTATTCACGCTTTGATGAGAAGTGCAGTCACTTCAGATTTACCAGGGGCCTGTGTTCAAACTTGCACCTGGTCATTGCAATAATATACCTGAACACAGGGACGCTCTGAAACCCAGGACCGGGTGCAGGGCAATTGTGAGTTTCAAGTTTTGCAGCACCAGTATGTAACCTTACTTAATTACAGTTTCAAACCCCTATATACTGACCACAGTAAGAAGCAGAATTAGACTTAACACAAGAAGTCACAAACTTAAACTTAGCAGTTTATTGCAGGCGTTATTAATACATCCTCTTATTTATAGCAGAGATCACAGTGTCAGCTGACTCTTGCTGCTAATGTATTCGTCCACTTTCAGTAGAGCGCATGTGTTTTGATATTTTCGGTGCCATTTTTGTATTGACTCTTGCCATTTGCTGGTGTTCAGTACGGCTGGCCATGTAGAAAATACTCTGGTGTGTGTGTACAAGAGCATCTTGCTGCATCTGACCAAAGTTTCTAGCTCCTGAATTCTGCATTAAATGCACTCTACCTGCCTGTGACTAACACTTTCCTGTATTTTTTTTTCAGTCATATTGTTTATTTGAGAGCTTACTGTATTGTAGACCTTTCACAATTCTGTCCTCAAGTGTTTTAAAGGTGCTTGAGCTATGCAGGTTGTAAAGCCCCTCTCTAAAGTACTGTAAGTGAAAAGTTTACAGAGAACCGTTTTAACTAAACTAGATTCAACCCTGTAGTTGTAGGGATTCTTATTTATATATATTTATTTTTACACAAATCCTGTTATATAGTTATGTATACTGAATACAGCCCTTAAAACCCATGTGTGTTCATGTTGTAAGAAAACCACAAATTATTTTTCCAGATCTGATTTGCATAACGTTTCATACTGGGAATATATTCAAACCTGGTTCTAAAAAGCCTATTCGGGTTTGTGGTCTCACCTGATTTGATATAAACAGCGTGGCACGCTGAAGAGAATTTTAGAGTACTATACACATATGAGATTGCAAAAAAAATGACAGAACGTGTTAGAAAACAGCAATTTCTTCTTGTGCGTTGAAGATGGCATCCTTAATCTGGAAGCAGCGAAGGGAGAAAGGCAAAACATCAGCATGCACATATTCATCTTTGTGGGTCAGTGTGTTCAGCCATGCAGCTATAAAAAGACTTCAAAGGATCTCCAGTAAACTGAGTCCTAGTGTGAATCTGACTCCAAGCAAGTTAGATGCAGATCACTGAAGCCACTTTTAGCAACTCTGGGTTATAAATAGGGATTAAGGTACTCGACAAGGTCACAAAGGACCTTGGCCATATCCCACATCTGTACTCATTAAAACAGTAATAATCATTTGCTTGAAACAGTTATTGCCTGTGTTTTTTTTCACGTTGACTCAAGTGATGAAGCCTGTTTTTCCTGCCACAACTCTGCAAGTTTACTCCCTTCCTGTGTTGCATGTTATAGGGCCCCACCTGAGCCTTAAGCTTTTGTTCAGTTCCCCCTGGAGTCCCCCTCCTATGTGAGATCAAGAAGGGGAGGCGGGGGGGGTATATATTACCTGTAACACAGGAAGGAAGTGAGGGGGGAAAAAAAAATATTGTGTGGTTTCAAGATAAGCAACTTGGAGATAAAAGCCAGTAAAAATTCACAGATTCCAGAAGCAGGTGATTTGAAATTAAACAAGCAAGGAAAATTGTGTCTGTCAGTGATCTTTATTTTATTACTGAAAATCTACATTAACCTGCCAATATTGTGTTTTTTCTCTGTACGCTTTGTAACTTTGGCTAACATTGGCACATGTGCAGGGGAAGTTGTGATGGGTTGGGGAGGGAGGGAGGGAGGGGATCTCTAGTTGCATTGATAACTTAACTCACTCTTTTTCATTCATTTTTGGCATGGCACTACTACTCACACTTACTCAGCCACCGTAGAGGCAGAGGAAGCACGAGGTATGCAAGTCGTCAGGGCGACCCTGATCAGTGTTTCTGTGTTGTATTTCAATATGTAGTCTCCCCCTCCCTCTCTGTCCCTTTCTCTCTCCCTCTCCCTCTCCCTCATAATGTGGTAATATTTTAAAACCTCCATGTGGAAAATGGATACTCTTGCACCACCAGAGACTGAAAGGCAGAACAGAAGCCCTTCAAAATGTGTAGTATTCAGGGTTTAGATGAGCAGCACTTTGCAGAATGATCGGACCAGTATTCTTTTATTTTATAATCAATCAATCAAATTGTTTGTGCCCTCCCTTCATAAAATTCTTCTGCAGGTCGTGCCCGCAGCGGACGGGCATATACACAGTTTGATTTTTGGTCACTTCGTGCTGCTGGTCTTTATAAACCAAGCAGAGCAGTGAGACTGCTGGAGCCCTCAGACATCCAATCATTTGAACTGTGACGGGTGGAAATACTGCTGCCATAACATTTCTAAACCAAGTTGTGGTCAATTAAAATCAACTCAAAATCAAGCAAGTCAAATAGACCCAGTACCAGACTGTCAGACCCTTTAATATATAATATGAATACCACACGTGCTGCCTGATTACAGTATCTACAGTCTATAGTGTTGAGAGAGAGAGACAAGTTATTTCCTCAGTATACCTTTGTGCATGTAGATACAGATTTTTTTTTTTTTTTAACAGATCTACTTATTCTCTGCCTCTTACAAACAGCTAATGCAGTAGTCCCCTTTTCACCCCTCTGCCAAATGGAACATCGGTTCTCAAAAACACGCACATCCTGCCCGCTTAACACCTACTCAGAAAGTAACAGCTCTTGTAGCAGGGAGACCACTACAGCAGCTGCCCCTCTTAACAATACCATTGAGAACGCCAACGCAGATTCTCCTCATTGTCTTCCAGCCCACTCGCAATAAGATCATCTGCATTTAGAGTTATTGAAGCCTGCAATTTTGTTGAGCACATAATTGTTCTACAGTATGTGTAGCACATATAACTTTTTTTTAGTCTGTGGTTTTATATGTACATCCTTATAGACTGCTGCTGATCAGCAGCTTTTGTTGTGTTCAAAAACTGACACTTATGTTAAAATCTGTCAGCAGCTTATTTAGCTGTTGCATAAGAGTATTGTTATTTTGAGTAGCTTGCTAGTCAGGTGGCTAACCAAAATATTACGATGAGTCAACCACAATTTAAAGCGGCTGTTCCAGTAGTTTTATAAGTCCATGAAACCAGGAAAATCACATTTGGTTGGAGTTAATGAGATCGTCAGTTGCCTCTAAACCTGAAGCGTTGCTTTACAAAGATGCTAAAAACCGAAAATGGATGTGTCCAGCATCCCTGGCACCAAAAAACACAAATCCATCTTTGCCATCGTGTTGTATTTTTACTGTTTGTTGTGTTCATTTCACAGAACATTTAAGTCGAATTTAAAAGCTTTACACGGTTTTGTGTGTGTTCCATAACCAGGTATAACACTTCTCTATGAAACCTGTCTCCAATTCTGCATGCATCAGTGCAACAAACAAAAGCACTGATGGCTATTGAGTGCATGTTAATACAGCATGGCATTTGAGACTCTAGCTGGCTGATTTATAACTAGTGCAACTATACGGCTCTCCACTCCCAGCGCTTGTGAAAGAGTGCAGTATGGGGGACGATGACACAACACTGCAAGATTTCTGGTTGTGCAAGATTAATCAGTTTTTGTTCTGTAATGCCTGCCGTTTATATTGTGGAATAATGTTGTTGAATTTAACGTGTGTGTGTGTGTTATCACATGGGAAGGTTGTGGTGTGTTTCTTAAATTTTAAAGTGTTTAGAAGAGAGAAATAAAGTACCTGATCGTTTGCAGAGATTAGGGTGATAATGTTTCAAAGTTAAGCATTTCTAAACCACAAGTCAATAAAAATATATACCCCAAGCATAAGCATGCAACGCAATTAATACTATAAACGAGTGATAAATGAATACAAAATGCTTCTATCAAAATAATGTGTTTGATGCACTAACCCAGCGTGTCTGCTTCCCTGAACTGCCAAAAGAAATCGGAAGAGCCACACAACACAAGAAGCAACCAAGACAGTGTAACTTCCACACATGCAAGGATGCAAGCACGGGCATGCTTCACATAGCCATGCAGGTGCAACATTACTGCATGTGCTACTGTAGACGTTCATACAAACACCCAGGAACCCGCGACGGTCGGGCTGCCTGTGTAGAAATTACATTTGGATATAAAAACTAACAAAAAAAAATAATAGTCCAGTCCGTTCATTTTAATGGTGATTCCTGGACTGCGTAAATCAGGTACTTTATTTTCAAACTTTGTGGAGTTGTGTTTATGGGATTGTAAATCTCAAGCCCTGTGTTCTAGCCGTTTCCAGCTCGAGTTTGGTGTCTCGTTTAAAGGTGATGAAGAAATGGAGCGACTGGCTTTTCTCTCTTCCTCTGACAAAACCTGCCGCTAGTGGTGTAGTTGACAGAATACACCTCCTGAGGTCAACGTACATCTTGCACTCTTTCAGCGTGGTGCAGAGCGGGCTTTGACCCTGTCCTCTGGGGAGGGGGAGTGTAAAGTCCGAAGCTCCATTTATTTCACAGATGCTGCTGGTTTCTTTGTTCCGATACTCAGTGGTAATTGTATTGCTTGCCAGCTCCTGTTCTTGTAAATGGCGATGAACAGGATGAGTTCGGAGAACACTGAGAACATGGTTCCTCTTCCACATTTTCATTAAAAGGGCAGCATTACGGAATTAATCTCTTAATCTCATGATTCAGTCTTTTGGTTATTTTTTTATACAGTACAGATCTTATCACAGAAACTGTGTTAGGTCCTAAACAGTCTCCTTCTAAACTAGGATTGAAGTGTGAGTCTTGCTTTTGAACCCATTCTTAGGCTCTTGTTTGAGCCGCTGTATAGCTGTAGGTCACTCAGAGTCTGTTTGCTCACTGCGTTACGTGGAAGCGGAATCATTCACCAGCACTGTGACTTCCACACTAACCGTACTAATCTGTGTGAAGATGATCAAATACTAACCACTGACCCGCTGTTTGTTCCTCCTGTGCATGTTTAAAATAACATATTTATGTGTGGCTCACAACCCCCCCCAAAAAAAAATAAATACAGGTAAAATCTGTTTCGGGACTGTAGCGACCAGGGTAGGGTTAGTCCGTTTGCTAAAGTACGAGGGGGCTCCACCAGTGGGGAGTAAATTTGAATGATTGTAGTGTGCAAAATGTTTTACCTGTCGTGCACGTTCATTTGGTGTGCATTAACCAGCCAGCTGCTTCCCCTATTGACGGACTGTCGCCAGCCAGTAATATCCTTTGACCCAGAAGACACTGCTATGGGGATATTACCTAGGAAGTAACAGATTTCCCCCGAGGCATGGGAAGCTCATAACTTTCTGAAACCTAATCTAGTACCCGATACCACGTTTTAAAATGGAAGTAAATGTTTGCAATTCTTCTAGAACTGCCCATTTTAAGACCTTTTATAGCCAAGGTTTATGGAATCATTTTGTTCTACATTCGCTTAAACAGTATGTAAGACTATTTGTCTTCAGAACACTTGCATTCGTTTTGCTGCAGGTTATCGTTTTTTAACCCAAAGCCAGGTTTTACCTGTATATTATGTTGGCAGGTTGAGGGTTGTACTGGGAGTGGTAGGTGGCGTCCCTTCTGTTTTCCTTGAATTGTGAGAACTGCAGTCGCTTGAGTTTTGATTTATTTCTGTACGTCTCTTGACAGCAATCCAAGGCTTCTCCCCTCAGCACAAAATCCGCAGTTTTGAAGAGGCGCACGCGCTGGACAGGATAAACGAGAGGATGCCCCCACGCAGGGACACCCTCGCTCAGGCAGACGGGACGGTGAACTCCCTAAACGCAGCCAACTCTCCAGACAAGAACGGGACGGGCAACCAGACACAGTAACCTGGCAGAGAGAGGGGAATGACGAGAGAAATAAAATCTGGGTTTTATTTATTTATTGACATAAAAAAATAATTTAAAAAAAAGACAACAAAAAATGCAAAGCGCGCACGAGAGAAACGCAACGTTGTCCAAGTAGAACTGGTCCAACAGCAATTTCGAGTAGCCTTTACTTAACTACAACAAGGAGCGAGAGAGACCATTTTGTAAATTTGAATTGATGTACAAGGTAAATAACAACACCTTTTTATTATTCAGGAATTATATACAATATAGTTCAACCGAGTGCTTCTGTGTTGTGTTTCTGTGTTTGTGAGGGAGCATTTAAAAAAATATATATATATATATATATATATATATATATATATATATATATACACACACACACACACACACACACACACACACAAATACAAATTTGGATTTGAAATAATAAGTTGGGCAGGGTTCTAAATCAAAATAAGATACAGTGGCATGTTTTGGAATACACTCACACCAGCCTTTCACACCAACACCAGAGAGAGAGAGGAATATGCATGAGAATTATTTGATGAGCTGCTGTTGTCTGTCCAGAAAGCAAAATATTGAAATAGTTGTACGCTATGTTGTGCAATGTAACGCTTGGACAGCAATGTGTAACAAGTGATCAAAAAACGGGTGACTTGATGCTTCCCCTTTGAACTTGTTATGCCATATAATTGTATACATGTATGTATATGATGTTTTTTTTTATGTGTTCCCTTATTTAAATGTGAGAGAAGTATTTTCTACCGACTGAAATATGGTACTCAGTCTTGGTATAAAGATAAGCCAATTCTGCAGTTTTATGTATTATAAAGTCATTCTATTGTAATCTTCCAAAACGGTTCCTTAGGAAAAACAACAAAGCATTATCGAATATCTGGTTTTAATTCAAGTGCAGTATTTTAAAATGATTTGCATCTTAAGTGAAGACTGACTCAAATTTACAGCGTGTAGGGATCTGCTGGTCACCACTGCAGAAATGCACAGCAGGTGTGAATATATTGTCCTGGATTACATTGTGTTTTTATTAAATTAAACTGGTTTGTAGGTTCAAAATCTTCTTTTGCATTTAAAAAAAAAACAACTCTTAAGTATGAAATAAAGAAGATATTAAGGCCACATATTTAATTTATTTTTTTTTGGCTTTTGTTTCTGAGTTCTGTCGACCGTTTTCAAACATATCTTGCAGAATGTACAGAAATGTTTATTATTCATTTCTTATTAGCTGTAAAACTTTTTTTTGTCAAGTAGTCGTATTGCAAGGCCTCTTTTAAAAATTTGAGTTGTCTCACTCCAAAAAAAGAAAGAAAAAAGGAAAAATGTCTTTTTTTTATTTCTGTTAATATTTGACACTTAGTCTTTGGGTGGGTGGTGGGGGAGAAATAGTTTGCTTTAAAATACTGTTCTGAAGATTCTTTACATATAAAAAAAAAAAAAACACAACATAATCAGTAATGTTTTTATTTACTATATAGCTGTCTGTAAATGCAAAATTGCCCTACAGTGTTTATTTTTATGTAAGTGCAATACAAAATCTGGTCACTAGGTTGGTAAGACTACAAATACTGTGTACAACGTCTTAAATTCAAACAGACTTGAAAAGATACTTGTTATCACACACTGCGTGTGACTGTAACAGGGATAGTAATACAGTAACAAAGAAACACAGGCTTCTGCTCAGACTGTGAGACATGTTAAAGGGAATCATGTGCAATCTGCTCCAGGAACCGGACTCTGCAGCCGTTTGCCATACCCGACAAGGGCTTGGTAGTTTCGTCTGTTTTAGTTTCACCAAACATTTCAGAAATCGAAAGTATTCCATTGGCTTTTTACAGTAGGAAAACAAGTTCCACGATAACAAATCAGTAGATGTGGCGTCTAACATTGAAAACAACTCTTAAAATTATAACAACAGATACTACATGAATTAATGCAATATACCTGCATTAACATATAGATCTGCTGTTTATGTTTTCTCCCTAAACTGATGATGACCCTGCATCTTGGAGTGAAGTATTGTTCACATATATAGGTCAGCAATAATAATAAAAATATACAAAGTTAAAAAAAAAAAAAAAGGCCAGACAATCCTCGTATTGTTTAAAGTTAATTATGTAGTTTGTTTTCTGGTAATAATAACAAATAGTAGTAAACACTCCATCACAGGTGATCCCAAACGTTCTGCACATCCTCATTCTGTAAAGTGCGTCATGTGTGAACAATAGCTGCACAGTTGCTATCCCAGATGTACTTGTTACACGTGTAAAGTTGAGGGAACGTGAAAGCACTGTGGCTTGGAACGTGATTTCAAGCCCCTGTGTGGTACACCGGGTGAGGCTCTGGGTTTGACACAGCAAAGCCGCCTCGAGCGAGGTCTCTCTGTCTCCCGTTGATTAGCGTCTGCAAGCGGATCTGAAGGTGCAACATTAATGGACTCTTTCCTGGGAGTGCTGTAGGATCTTTATGGATATGCAAGTGGGCAGATAGCAGGCAGCGCTGCAGTCCATAACAACATCAAGTTTCATCAAGTTCTTTACTGCAATTTTTTTTTTAAACATTTTTTTCTTTATTTTACAAAATGAAAATAAAATGGAATCACCAAAGAAATCCCCCACCCCCCCCCCCCCCACCCCCCCCCCCCCCCCACCCCCCCGTAACAAAAACAATAATTAATCCAGAGCAAATGGTGCAAAACAAAACCTGTTATTTCCTTGGTCAAATAAACAGTAAATAAAGTGGTCAACAATGGCACTCTCGGTCTGGCTATATTCTCACAGTACTTTTGTTTTTAAATGGCCTTGTCTAATAAATAGTGTTCGATACAATTTCATACTGAGCGCAGTACATTGTGTTAAAACACCACATATTCATGTCTTGTAATCTGATTTATTTTTTTTGGTTTGAAGTAGTCTGTTAAACACAAATCGAACCAGGAATGCCCCAAATACCCAATAAAACCACGCGTGACTCGATTTCTCTTAGACAGAGTGGACATCTAATGATTCGACGGCAACACCAGTGTGGACAGTACACGTTAATAAAATGTAACATCTTTTTACAAAATGTATATAAAGTGCCCAGTCAGTATGTTTACACGCAGGCTCGTATTCCATTACCAAACTCTGTTTTCAGAATAAGTCCTGAAAACAAGATATTTACAATAAGGTAAGCAGCATAAGAGACGTGGAGCATTGAGCTATGTTGTGGAACATTAGTAACCAGCGTATTCCAAATACCTGCCCTTCACTGTCCCTGTGGTGTGGGAGACCCATCGTCTCTGACGTCAGGGACTCAGGAAACTTGTGATTGGGTAACATGGCTCTGGACTTGGGGACTCCGTGCCTTGCTAATAACACAGCGCAGTGTCTGTGTTACCGCAGCCAGGAGGGATGCATTGTGTAAGCATGCAGGTAACACAGTATTTCACTGATTGCAACTGAAGGAATTGAAGCTTGTCTACACTAGATATTGGGTATTCAATTTCTTATGAGTTTGGGTGTGCAGTTTAAAAGAAATGGTTCGCTTAAATGTTGTCAATCAGTTACAAATAAACAGCTTGTGTTTCTGCAGAAGACAGGTTGATGCTGCTGTACAAAATAGAAAAGGACTGACTGTTATAAGTGGGGCTGTATTTGTAGCATGTGATCGAAGTCTCCCTCACAGAAGTATCGGCCACAGATATTCCAGCAGGAGATGGTTATGAGACAGTTGGCAGTTTATTGGAAGGAAGCTGGGATTGTCTGTGTTCAGTTCACTTATTGTAATGAATACATTTGGGACACACGTTCAAAACACTCCTGTTAAAGTGGGCTGGGTCAGTAATTCAGTCCCTGCACGGGGCTAATGTGTGCAGGACTCAGAATACGTCATGCATGTGAACACACTGAATGTTATATAAATAGATACATATTGTATGAACAGATATACAGTTCAAGTCATCCCCCCAAACCACACACACCAGGTCTCATTTTCTGTTCATTCCCGTGTGACTGTAAGGCTGATAGTAGGAGCTCAGTTGGTAGGTGCTTCCACGAGTAAACTGCACCCAATTCCTAATGTTTCCCGAGCGAGTCTCAAATGTGATGACAGAGCTCCCTACCCAACTCCCATTAAGCCATCTAAACACCTTACAGACCTGCACCCTATTGACAGTGTTATGATGGGTGTTTCAATTATTTTGTCCAACTTAAGTCTCTAGATCATCCCCGTAGATTATGTGGTCCAGTCTTAATCAAAAGTGGCGAGCTGAAGCTGTCCTCCTTGCCCACCTTCCAATCCTGTCCTAGACTCTTGGATTATTCACAGGTTTCAGACCCTATGTTATAAAACAAGAGAACCATTTTACAAAATGGTGTAATAATAAGTTTGGTGGGAACAGCTATGTCCAACCGTTTTGCATCACCTACATTTAGATCTTTTATTCAACATCATGTAATCAAAGGAATTGCAAAAGTCTACCAGGAAGCCATAATAACAGCACAGTATGTCGTGTTAGATTTTGAAATGTCAAATTTTTCGTTAAGTACATCCGGAAAACTACAAAGTGGTGTGCAGTTCAATATGTTAACGTAACATTATTCAGCAGGTTTCATTCAACTTCTATAGGGTGATGCAATACCTGCAGGCGACAGGCACTTTCACTGATGCCAGCAACTAGTTTTAGGGTTTCGCTTATTTGCACGCTGACAGAAAAGGGGTAATCGTTTATTAAGAGTCGACACTGCGTGGTACTTACAGCTCTCACATTAGCCAGGGAGACGGCTGGTTTAGAGCTGGGGATCGGAGGTGCGGTGGGCTTCGCGGTCACCTGCCCGGTTGGTTTGGCGGCAGAAGGGAGAGCTGGAGACTGTCTCTGAGGGAACAACGTGAAAAAGAGGAACTTACCACCCCGCTGGGCAGTATAATGATATAGCAATGAAGCCCGAAGAGGCCGGCCCTCTCCAGTTAAATGTCCTGCTTTCTCAGTGTATAGCCCGAGGAGCTGGCCTTTTAAGCTGCATCATTTGAAAGGCAGCGTTCAGATCTCCTATGCACGACACAAGCTGATTGTGCAGCAGGAAAGCTTCAACCTCTTTTGTCCCAATTCTGATTAAACAAAATTATACTAAATGCTTGGAACTTATATTAACAGTCATGCACCTGCATTAAATCTCATACAAGTACTAACTGCACACTCATTAAAGATAAAAACATATGTAAAAAAAAAAAAAAAAAATTCTGAATGTTTTTTTTTCCTCTCCTAGAAGTCAGTAGTAAGCCCTGTATACTCACAGTGTTGAACACTGGCACTGCAGGAGGGGGAGCGGAGGGTCTGGTGTTTGAGGGGGGTGCTGAGGGGGTGGGGCCTGGTTTAAATGCAGAGTGAGGGGCGGGAGGGGCAGCCCGTGAGGGATACTGAAAAAAAAAAAAAAAAAATTGATTCAGCATTACAGGCTATATACACTGTACATATTACATACCTTTAAAAAAAAAACAAAAAAAACACACAACTTGATAATCTGTTCTTCTGCAGTGCAATAGAAATCCCAGAGCGCCGTACGAAGTTCAAAACAACAACAAGAGAGCTTGCGTTTTACAATGCGCTCTGGCTACAAACCATTATATAAAAAAAGCACATTTAAAAAAAAAGGCTGTTTTAAAAGTTCATGTTCCCTTTATATATAATTCTGTTTCAGTCATCTACTGACTTTTAAAAAAGGTTAAAAGCAGCCCTGTGACTTCTATAGAGCTCTCTAAGCACAGTTGATACACCAGAGATAAACTAGTAACCCTATCCCTGTGCAACACTAGAACGAATGTGATATTTTTTTAACGTCCACTAGGGGGCAGTGTTGCAGGTTGACGCTTGAGAGAGTCTTAAACTTTTTAAAGTGCTTTAACATTTCCCTATCATTTCCAGCCTTCTGTTGTATTTGTTTTCATACCAGCACACAGTCATATTTAACATTTCATTGCTCCGTTCCCACCAAGTTCTTGCACAACACAGAGCAGAATACACATTCAGGACCTTTAATGTAACGTGCCCTGCCGTACGGTTTCTATGAAGTGACGTACCATGCTGCTGTACTGTCCTTGAGACGGGGCCGGTTTCTGAGGATGTTGTGAAAAGCTGGGGTTTGAAAGTCCGGATACCTGTCTGCTAGAAGGGGGCCTGAAGATCAAATAAAAGACATCCATAATACACAGAATATAAGCACTCCCAACGCCCTCTGTCTTATCAATCTGCTGCAGAGTCCTATATGTAGCATGCAGGGAGTATGACGATCGGGACGAACACAAATTTGTCATTCCTCAGACTTGTAGTGTTGTCGGGTAAATAATCAGCAAATTGATAAGAGAAATCAGAGGCACTGTTGAGAGGTACGTTACAAGGTATTCTGATTTGATCGGAGAAACACACCCGGAAAATAAAGACAAAGAAGATGGCTTGGTTTGTGTTCGCTCATCGCGGTGCAATTTAACGTTATGTGTTGTGACCTTAGCAGATTTGCGAAGTGGTCAGGATGCTTCAACACATCGATACTCCAGACCTTTTAGGCAGCCAATTCATATTTCGGACGGTATACAAAACACAGATTAAAACACAGAATCACATGCACTGAGAATGAGAGAGAAGATTTGCTCCTCAGAAATTCATTTGCAGCTCTACCTTCGTTCAAGACAGAGCCTCGTTCTTCCACTGCTGTTCAATGTTCGGTTTTCATTGCTGAACGCATTTCATCAGGTCTCATCATCTTCCCATCTTTTTTCCCCAAAGTTATTTGAAGCGGTTTCTTTGTTTTCTCTGCTTAACAATACCCTGCACCTCCGAGCCTCATTCATTTGATCCGTCCCAAATCCCATTAAGCAATTAACCAACCAATCAATGTTCTTCCATTCTCCCCCCTATCACCATCACTGTTCCAACTAGGGGTGGGCAGAAACTCGTACCCGCAATCCCCTTTGAGAAGTGTTTATCAGCAGCTGTTAAATTAATGCATTTCTTAATGTGCTGATTTCAAAATAAGAAAAGCTGTCCTTCCCTCATGTTTACAATAAGGTACCAATCAATGACAGTTAGCCTCTGTGTTGAGTGTTTAAATAGTCTATTGGAAGAATATTTCCCTCTCATCCAGGGCGCTGACATTTTTACTGCCGAACTATCGAGGCCATGAACTGACTTCCTTTTCTACTCAATCGTAAAACAGGAGGGAGGACAGCTTCTCTTGTTTTGAAACAAACACATTATGAAATGCATTCACTGAATACCTGCCGATAAGTATGCCTTAAAGGCGAGTCCGAGTTTGGGCACCCCCCTAGCTCTAACAGCCTGATCAGCTGGAACTGGAAAAAGGACTCACCACTGGAGTACCTGAGCCATTGCCACCTCTTCGATCACTGTTATATTTCTGGGTTTTGGTGAAGTCGTACTAAATTCCAGCCGATATTGCTATTGCACAACAGATAAACTTTTATTAAAGCACCTCTCTACCTTGGATTGCGAGGTTGCTAACAACCGCCAACGGTGGGGCGCTGCTGTCATGCCATGCGTTACTGTTCTGTAACTGAAAAATCATTTCAAGTGCATCACCGTGCGTGGTACTCTACAAGTCCCGAGATACAGTTAAAGTGACTGCAGCTAACAAAACAGTTTTATAAATCATAATCATTGAGCATAGCATATGTTACACACTGTAGGTCTCAAATTCAGTTTTGAAAGAATCACATGCTAATGGGAAACACAATGGGAGCCTTTGTGATGTGTGTTTATTGAAACTGCACTGTGTCCTGCCGGATAACAGGATTTGAAACCCAGATCAAAGTGAATGGCGGAGAGATTCCACTTGTCAAATACTACATGCATTTTTGTAGAATTATAGTAATGTTATGGCAACATGTTAGGAACACATGGTGCATGTGGTGTCAAGATCACGCACAAAGTTACAGTCTGTGCAGCCTTTGTGAAGGTGTGGTGATGCTGCATAAGGTCTCATTAAAATAAACTGTCAACAGTTGTAAAGCATGAGCTGGCAGCAAAGTGTTACCTGTGGAGTCGCGTCTGTTTCTTCTTCTTGATAAAGAGTACCGCTGCGAGTACTCCAATGAAAAGGATGAGGAGCAGACAGCAGACAGAGACCACGATGCCAATAATAGTGCCTGAAACAAGACAGGGAACTTCGGCTCAGGCAGATTATCTATTAAAACACACACTAGAAACACGACTGCATCAGACATATCTGACTCCACATTGTTTGGCCTTTAGCTTTGCCTTTCCTGGTACCCCTGCCCATAAATCTGCTCGCAGATCAGTGGAGAGGCTGGCCGCGTTGAAGCCAGGGGCAAGGGGGCTGCCCTCCAACTTTAGACGAAGCCAAAAAGCATTTGAGGCCAGTGTGAACGGTAGAATCTGGGGCATCACTTTCAATGACTTTAAAAATGTCCTTGTATACAAATTGTTCAATTTATTATAGCATTAACATCCCCTGTTGGGTAATTTCATGAAGATAACACAAAGTTCAGCTTCAAGCAGTTAGGTAAGACATACAAGATAGGCGCTTGAGACTGCGAGTGAGAACAATCCTCTCCTGACGACAGACCGTCGTCGTAGCTGAGGTATCTCCAAGAACATTCGCTAACGGGAATCAATAAAGGGAAGTTGCTAACACATCAGTTGGCTGTGTGCACACTTGTTCACATACCTCATGAATTAGTTTCCATACACTGAAGTTAGAAAGCCTACCTTTTGACAGGCCTGTGGGATTCTGAGTATGACAACTGGAGGTAAACCACCCTGGCTCACACTGACACTCCAGTTTGTGGTTACATTGCTGGAAACAACAAAAAAAATAAATCACCAACAACTAGCTTATATACATTTTAAAAGGGAGTTGACGTTGCTTACATTTTTACTAATAAAATACTTCTCAGAAATCAAAGCTGATTTGGGTGGAGGAGAGGTAGGGAGACTAACATGCATCTAAACGTAGCCATGAGGAGTCTTTTCAGAAGCAGTTTGTTAGAATACAGTGACAGTGATCTAATACAGAATCATGCACTAAAATATTAAAACAGGTAAAGAGTCAACATTACACAGCGGGTGATGTAAAGCACTCCTTTAAGAATGTGTTTTAAACTTTCAAATTTAACATCTATGCAGCGTTACTCTTACCGCATGTCCTGAGCACTTGGCAGAGCAGTTAGCAGACCTGTAAACAGACTGTATATCATTGCATTCACCACCACTGCAAACCTGAAAATGGAAAATTACACACAAACTTAGCTAAATGTATGCCCAAGCAGAAAGCTAGCAGGGTGACCGGACTACCTTATGAAAGTACCCTATCGCAGTACAAGCATAGCAAAATGGGGTGGGGGGTTTGCAGAAACACAGTGCAACCTCTCCCTTTCAATAGGAATAGGAAGCTGCCTCCCTGCTCCTCATTGATGTGGCCAAGCTAAATTTGCAATGGCACATGTTTTTACATCCAGAGGTGTTAAAAATTAAAAGTCAAATGCATTTATTTAAACAGGATGGAACCCTTGGGATATACATCTCATGTTACAAGGGGGGTCCCTGACAGAAAAATGGGTCTTCTGTCCTATTGCATACCCCCCCCTCCCACGCAACTCCTACCTGTCCATCCCCACATTTGACACCTTTTTGCACCAGTCCTTTGTCCTCCTCGTCCTTGTTTCTGAAGAAGCTGGTTTTGCAGTTCCAGAACATTAGCCCAGTCCCCGAGTTAGGGTTGTAGTTTCCCCCACTACAAAACAGCTTTCCACACTTCACGTCCCTGTGAATGAAAAAAATAAATCAATTCAGAGATTTCACACAAGTGTTTTTCCATGATTATGGGTGGGGAAGAAAAAAAGATGTGTAGACTTTACTTTTTCTGGCAGCCAACATAATCACCAGTTGGTGTTCGTTTACAGAATTCATAGTATGTTCCTTGAGTGTTGCGATCAAAGCATTTATCTTCGCCCACCACAGCACCTGAAAACAATAAAAACATGACACATTCGCAAAGCGGACTTGGTGTGAGCAGGGGGAACGGCGTGACGTCATCGTTACTGAACAAAACAGCCCAGCCCACTGCCCATGCCACAAATAAAATAACCACGTGCGATTTGAACCCGTTTCATTTTAAATCCCAGGTTGCCTGTTCTCGTTACTTTTCTTGCTTCTGGAAAGACTCCTCAATCCACTTTTTTTCATCGCTGTTGCTGGAGAAGCATATTAGCGTTGCACTGAAACTCCCAAGTGAAGCATTGTGCACTAAACTCTCCTCCCGCCTTCAGAAAATCAGCTTAAGGAGTCTTTTCAGAAGCATATATTTGTTTTCATTACCAAGAACGGTTCGCGGTGATCAAGGAACAATCCGAGAGGCACAGAGAACACACATAAGAAGATATAACACAGGTAAGAAATATTAGCTATGGAAATGTATAACAAGATAACATACTTGCACTAATGGCTTGTATTAAGTTTAAACCCAGATTGCTTCGTGGCATTACCTGATCCCCACAGGCTTCTGCATTGATTCGCTAATGTGGGACATTCCCCATTGTAGCAATAGCCTTGCCCGTTCTGGCATGGTGCTCCGTTGACTGTGAACACGTCCTCAGGACACTGGTTAGAGTCTCCAGTGCAGAACTCTGGGAGATCGCAGTCGTCTTTGCTTTTCCGGCACTCTATTCCAACCGACATGATCTGTACCGAAAACAAGACCGTTTAAAGCTGTAACACTCCAAGCGGTTGTCAAATGAGCTTTTACGTGTCTGCCAACAGAAAATAGCAGCTCCATGAAACGCTGACCCAGAAAACCTTAGTTCCGCTGGTCAGACCTGCAAACTGACATTAAAACCCACACACCTGAGACAGTCATTAAAATATAAGTCAGATGTAAGATTGGATTTAGGGTCAGTCTTGGCTGGTTCCCAGCCTCAGTATGCAGCACAAGACTGGACGTTTGAATAAGCATATGAATGTAGAAAGTGGATTTTTGGGTAAAGTTTGTCATTATCAACATATGACTATGATTTCATGCACAGCTGTGGCCAAAAGTTTTGCATCATGCTAGTATAAAAAACTAATTTTGCTTCATGAAGTCGAATGAAACCTGCTGAATTGCGTTAACACACTGAATTACACACCGCTTTGTAGCTTTCCCATATACTTACTGAAAAGCTGACAAATACTGAAAAAAGGTGAAAAAAAACTACTATTATGGCTTCCAGTAGACTCTTGTGATGTCATTTTGTACTTTCTTTGATTACATGATGTTAATTTACATATTTTATTTATGTGCATATTGTTTAAAAACAAAATGATGCCTCAATCCTATAAAATTCTAGGTGATGCAAAACATTTGACCATAGCTGTACACAGAGCTGTATGAAATGTTTCTAACAAACAACAGACAATGGGTGTATTGAGCTAAAACTATGCAATAACTAAGCGATGACACAGAGCACTATACAAGCTTGCTAATAGCAGGTACACAGGATTATTAAATAAGGATTAATTCCACTCTCCTGCTTACCTTACAGTTCTCACAGCAAGGTCCCTCAGCGCACTGGGCTTCCTTCGCTAGCATGCAGGTTTTAGCATCACAGCACTGGTTTGTACACTCCTTAAAAAAGAAACCATTTGAACGCAATGAAATGCACGTATTTTCATTCCAACTCTCTTCTGCACACACGGAAAAGATACAGCCGTGTGCAAATGCATCAGAACACCCCGTTGCTTCAGTAGTTTTGATTTGTTGTGCATAAGAAGTCAAACCATGGAACTGCAAATCCTGGACAATTGTCAAAATAGGCAATTTACTGATTGTCTAATTGAACTGATGACTTTTAATAGGCCGTCATGCAATTCATTTCAAATAGTAAGAGAAATGCATAAGACTTAAGTTGTTTAAGACGCCTAATGGAAGCACAAAGCGGTCTAACATAGCTTAACCATCAACCTGCTGCACTCTGCCATCAGGAGTGTAGGTTAGAAATATGCAAGGAAGAAATACCATAAGGAATACAATATGTAGTATTTCTTAGATCCACTGGGGGCAGTGTTGTTCTCTTATTCCTGATGAACAGGAATCAGAAACCCTGGTCAAGCTGCAGTTAGTTGTTGTTTATTCAGGGAGCATGCCGCGAGAGACAGGGTTACCTCCACGGTGCCACAGTCACACTGCTCTCCATGCTCGATGAATCTGTTGCCGCACACTGGGTCTGTGAGGAGATCCTTCTTGTCAGGTTTATCCAACAAACACTCAGGGTTTCTCTGGGTAAGGAAGTCGTGATAGTTCTGGAAACTGCAGCTGCTGAATAATTTGGGAGTGGTGTAACTGCAAAAAATGAGGGGGGGAGGGGTTAAAACAAGGAAAAAACACTGGTTCATTTGACAAACTACAGCCAAAACGATAAGTGACATTATTCCATGTCTCAAGCCTGCTCAAGTAATTTGTTACTCGTTTTTAAAAAAAAATAACAAATTAAATGTTTAGTATACAGAACTGCAAAACAGGACTGGCAGCAGAAAATGGTGAGTCCCGTGACTGAGTGCAATTTACCTTAAATCTGAATATTATTACTGTGCTGTACCTAAGAGCTGGAGCCATAATGCAAGAGGAGTCACTGCAGACACAGGCTGAAGAGTCGTGGCTCATGCCTAAGTTGTGGCCCATCTCGTGGGCCATCGTGGCCCCAACAGCGATTGAACTTGTGCTGTGATCCTAGAGGGAGCAGAAAATCTCATAAAAAAAATGGAATGGGGTTGTATTTGAGTTTTGGATGCTTGTACAAACACCTGCACTATAAAAAGTATGAAAGCTTACCTGAATAACCCCAGTGGAGTGTCCTGAACACAACGTCGCTACAAAGGCAAGTCCTACTGTGGCGCCCTCAAAGTCAATTGCTCTGAAACATGAAACCAGCATGCAATTACTTCACATCATAAGACTCTTCCGCTGTCCCTTTAGGACCGGCACACCGTGTTCCCGCACAGGCAGGCACTGACACTGGCACTCACGTCAGCAGCTGAGCGTTGTCGTGCTTCCTGGTCTTGACCAGCTCAGCGTTTCTCCATGTGGTAAACGCGTCCAGGGTCTGTCCGGCGGGTGCTGTCACTTGTATCTTGTCAGTGTCGGTCCAGACCTCCAACCCAACTAGAGCCACAAAGGTTTTGAGGGGCTTGTACACCTGGAATTCGAAATCGGAAACCATTACAAATTTATTTTTAACATCTAACTCTGCGACTAAGATTTGAGCCTTAGCTCAAGGAGACGATGCATTCCACGAGTTTGGACACACAGTTAGTTAAGCAAGGCTGTTTTGAATATGTTTATAGGTAACAATTTAGATTGTCTCTAATTATGTGTGCTTACTGATAATTGCAATGTTATCATTAAATAGTTACATAGTTAAAGGGTTATATCATGCAAAAGGATTTACACATTAAGTACACTAATATTAGCGTCAAAATGAAAGAAGCCCGGGATGCTGACAGATTGACCATGCCTCGGCGCGGCAGTAAGCACGTCAGCGCCCCCCGGAGGAGAGAAAAAAAAAATCTGCTTCCAACCGGCTTTTAAAACACTCTGCGTGGAAGATAATTGCTGTTGATTTGTACTCTATTGCAAAGGTGAGGGAAGGACAGCGCGTCTGGTTTTGAAACCAGCACGTTAATGAATGGATTCGTTTTGAATACCCGCCGATAATTCTTTCAGGCGATCACGAGCGCGACGATCAGCACACAGCCCTCTTTTCTAACGAGTCTCTTACCACGTTGATGAAGTTGAGCACTTCAAACACCCGAGAGCGAACTGCATCAAAGCTGCTCTTCATTTTCTTGTACTGAAAAGGAGCAAGAGAAGACACTTTTTTAGTTTAAATGCGACAAAGTGCCCCCTTGTGAAAGTATTAACTAGTAGAAATATTAGCAGAAGCATGGGAAAAGCAATGGGAAAACTGTAAAAATACCATGCAAACATGTACTGCACAATTCATGCACTAGCGGTGCACATCTGGATATTGTAAAACATGTGCAATTATTAACAAATCAACAATAAATAGGATACACTGGCACTTGTACGTGGTTTAAAATATCTTATAAAGTTAGCAACGAAGGTGACAGAGGGAAATGACCTTAATAAGGGATAAGAGAGGGGAATAGCAATACAAAGTTACCACAGGACTTACCTCTAAATTATCAGCAACAATAAACAGCTCAATGTATTTGAAATCTTGTGTAAGCGCTCTCCCCTGCAAAATAAAATATATATATATATTATTATTAATATAAATAGTATAATAATAATAATAATAATAATAATAAGCTATTATTGTAATTACAAATCTTCCAATTGGATTGCATTATAATCCCAGTGTAATAACAGATAACAGCAGTACACATTGGACTTGCAAGGAATACCTCTCTAGCACAGTGCAGTGGTGCTGACAACAGCACTCCACCTGGTACAGACAAGGTACTGCAGTGAGTTACCAGTATATTCACTAAAACATGTCGCCTAAGTTTTAGGAAGGAACTAGAAAGGTTTACGAAATAAAATAAAATGAACTTGACCGCTAAGGCACCACAGACATTTAAAACTGCGACAACTGCAATTTGACAAACCTCAGTGACGCAGTCACTAGTCACAAGAGCTTAACCAGAATATTTCCAAAAGGGGAAGTGAAATTAAGGCAACCACACTGGATTTCGTTACTAGATTAAACTGACTGAGGCGAATCGAGAAATTCGAGCCCCTTTTCACCTGTGGAGTCCTGGATTTGAAGCCCATTCAAGTCATAGTTTGATTGCCCTCATGACAAACCCCGCCATACAATCTGACACGGTGCAGCACGGCTAGCTGACAGTCTGTGCAGAGATTTCTGCTGCCCAACCCCTTCCACAAGCGCTAAATTCACATGCAAATTAACTATATAATATATATATATATATAGATATATATATATATATATATATACTTATATAAATAGTCCGGATATATAATATATATATATATATATATAAAAAAAACTCTTACCGAGGCTCTGGAGCGCACCGTACTGGTTTTGGGATACGTGTCGTCCCAGGACGTGTTGGTGACCCCACAGACAGCCGGCACCTGCTCCAGACTCTCGTATCGGTACACGGCGTGTTCATCCGTATCCCCAGCCTGCTCTGATAGAGGCTCGATTAAATAGCGCCGGCCGCGAGTCTTGAAGAATCCCCTTTAAAAAAACAAGAGGAAAAAATTTTGCACGGGTTCAGATCACGAAAAGGGGCACACTTCACTGGGAAAATACTTACACGGTTCTCTTCCAAAAAGTTTAAGGACCGTTTTTGAAACTCTTTTATTGCACAGCGTTTAGAAACATCGTCTTAGACAGAAGTTGTTTCGGAACATGAGAACAAACGTATTATCCTTTATAAAACTGTTGAAAAGGGGTTTATTGGACAATACCGTAAGCCAGAAACTTACCTGATTCCCATGCAGGTGCTAATGCTCGCTGAGGAGCCACTGTCGTTGTGTATGCGCCCATGGTAATAACAGTGATCCTAAATAAACAAAGGAAAACACAAGATTAATATGTTGTGTTACAATTGCTTTAGGCCTAAAAGCAAAGGATGATCTCAATAAAAAGGTTTCATTTTTAAAAAAAAAGGTCTTTGAAAACACGTCTCAAAGAATAGTAAGGTAATGTGACCCACCAGGTCTTGAGGGACTGTCGTTACTTTCTCGCCATCCTCGGTGTAGCGCGTTTCAACGTAGTCCTTGGCGAGCAAATCCCTGGTACGAGACGGATAAAAAAAAATCCCTTATAAAAGTGTACACTGCAGGCATAGCACAGTGTAATACAGCATATAAAAAGCATGGCATTGTAAGGACCAGTGGAATGATACTAATAATCATGGCAGACCAGGGTACGCTTCATGCAAACGCAAAGAACTGCAAAAAACACCGTGCAAAAAATCCACGCTTTATAAGGGAACTAATCATTCAGGCAGGGCAATAAACGCAGTGTTTAATTAGTTGGAGAGTAAAAAAGATTTGACATTACCCCCCCCCCCCCCCCATATTGACTGAAAGACGTTGTAAGCATGTTTGTCATTTTGCACTTACTCGTTCGTTTCGAGATGCAGCTCGACGTGTTCCCCTTCTACCGTCAGCCCGTACCGGAGAATACTCGGACGGTGCCTCTGAATAATAATAATAATAATAATAATAATAATAATAATAATTGCAGCAATTATAAATAATTCATTCTCATGGCAACTTTAAGAAACATGAGTGCTGTGCTGCACGGTTTCACTGGAACCCACCTGCGTGTCTCTCTTGTGTAATTCATGCAGCCTGATCGGTCTCACCACCTCGTAGCGCTCCACGCCTTCCAGCCGGACGACAGCGCCCTCTGAAACAACACCGAGAGAGCGACCAATTCAGCCACTCCACAAACCATCCGAGCGACCCGCAAACACACCAAAACCAGCCGACCCGCCACAGTCATGCCAGTGCATGCACCATCACCGTTTGGATCACGTAAAATAAGTGAAGTTTTATACAAAGTTGACCGAGTCAAAGTGAAAATGTAATCTTGAAACAGCAAGGGTTTTGTAAGAACTGAGTCATGGACACGAGAGACTAAAGAATTTTTTTTTTTTTAAATTAGGTTATTATTATCCTATTTAACTTAGGAGGGTCAATGTCAAGACTTGCTCTGTTTTCTAAGCATGTGTTCTTCCCACTATGCTTTCGCATTAGTCTCCAGAATGGCATTAAATACGTTAAAGGAGACCCGGATTCTCCTGTGCAGATGTTCCTGATAAGCACGTCTTGCGCTGGTACATTTCTGTTTTATCTTGTATCAAAAATTCCATTGACAAGGGTTTGAACATTTATTACAGGTTAACATAGTTTTAGGGGGCATGCACAAACACCTCTCCACTTACAACATTTCTCATTGAAGTATTTTCACGGAGTGATCCACCACTTCATATTAAGTTTCCTTTTGTTTTGCTGGTAATACACTGCTTGTCCACTAGATGGTGCTTTAGACAATTTATCCCTATTGTATATATCTATTACAGGCAACTAGTTTTGAAAAGTCTTTTTTTTTTTTAAATGGAACCAAGAAGTAGATTCAAGCTGCAGGCAACATTAGCTATCGAGATGGCGTTACATATGTAGGGGAATTCTCTTTTGTAACTATGGTTTTGACTAAACATAACCGTAATATCCTGTGCTTTATCATGCCTGCAATGCTGTTTTACACATCGCCTTTGCTTTTCCACGTTATACCGACCGGAACAGGCTTGTTCAATTCGTGTACCGTCAGTGTGCCACAATGCGATTTTCACACACACCCATATGTAGGAACAATGAATTTAATTGTGCGTTTTATGCAAAATTGTATTTGATTAGTTCCAATTGAATAAGTTTGTTATAATGAGCAATCCAGCAAAAGTGGGTTTAAAGATGAGCAGCAGGTTAGTGAATAGATGAGATGTTCAGGAAAGAAGTCTAAAATACAAAGTATAGATCTAATCTATTGATTTGCTTATGGTCGTGCATCTTAGCTTACCTTTATATATATATAGGTTGTGATTAATATCTTTTCCACGCCCCTGAAGTTGTTAGAGTTACAAACAAGAAAGAAATGGACGAAGCTCTTTCTTTTTAATTTTTCTTGTAGCTGTGCCTCTTCTGATTCAGTTGTCACCGGCCACCACTGGCACAGATCTGTATATCATTATTTTGTTAGTCATTTATTTACATTTAATAAATTAAATCGATGCGATGTGCTTGATTATTGTTGACTGCCATTTCTCTTCCCTTAACTTAGTTTAGAATTTTTTTTTTTTTTTTTTTTTTTTTTTTTTTTTTTTTTTTTTTTTTTTTTTACTTTTAACTACATCCGAGAAGTCACACATTTACTCCGCCCCTTTGGTCTTTACACAGACCCTGAGCAAATATTTTTGCCCAGCTTAAATACCTACCTACTAATTACAGACAGGTATCGCTAATTAAATTAATAAACCAATAACGCAAGTAATCAATTAAATCTGTGGATGCGCAAAACAGCCACAAAACCCACATTTATTTGGCAGGGATAGAAATTAACCCCATCCCTGCCAACCACCCCCAACCCTCAATAAACCCAACTATCTTTACTAACGATGCCCAAATTAGATGAAGCATGCCAAGGACATTAATTAGCTGTCATAACCTGGGAGTATAAAGAGGCTGCCTGTCTGTCTGTCTGTGCTCTGAGTTAGGATTACATCTATCTGATGAACAGACCAAGAGTGATGATGAAACTTGGTACGGACATTCGTATTTCGTATAGACAGCTGAGTCAGCGGATGTATGTTACTGTTATAAGTTTGCAAGGATATTGTTGCCTTTTCCACATATGGTGATTCACAAATTGTGAAAGAGGCTGTTTGTGTGAGTATTGTAACAGCGTAACTAAACTGTGGGTCTTCAGATTGTGATTAATGTTTGTCAAGGGTGCTGCAGATAAAACTGTAGTGACACAAGGTGACTTACTCAAAACAAACTGGTGGTGACCGAGCTGGGGTGCTGTACCCTATTAAATTCATTTAAAGCAATTTGCGATACATTCAAGACTCACTTTGATATTTTAATACGTGATTTATTTGTATTTGTGTGAGGTTTAAGTATGATCTGGTGTTTACTTCATTTGAATTGAACTAATGCATACACAGTCATATCTATGTAAGTACATTTGAATTACATTAAAGTTTTTTTTTATTTTAATAGTTACTAACAGGAATTAGAGACTCGCAGAGACAGAAACTGCAGTGAAGCGCTGTTGTGCACTTTTATTAAATAAAAAAGACACAAAGAAAAAGGCACAAGGGCCAAAACAAAATGTCCAGACCAAACAATGCAATATAGGCTGGGCATTCACCTTCACTGTAAAATTCACACACACACACACACACACACACACACACACACACACACACACACACACACACACACACACACACACACACACACACACACACACACACACACACACACACCTGATAAAACTAGCTTGAGAACCTGATGAACCTCCTGGATTAAATACAGTATACGTGAACAACAGATGCCTGTATCCATAAGTACTATCTCCAACTCAAACACAGTTCCAGTAATACAAACAGTTTAAGAATAGCTCCTATCCCTAATCCTAAAGGTAACCAGACTCAAAAAAAAAAAAAAAAAAAAAAAAAAAAAAAATTGGTCATAACAACAGCTTTCATTAATGTGAAATTGTCAGACTACAATAAAGTGTCAAACACGTGGCTTCAAAACATGTTCATATTTGAAGTATAAAACAAACAGCATCTGGTAAAACAGACCCCCCCCCCCCCCCCCCCCCCCCCCCTGGGTCCAGTGCGGCCCCCCTTGTCATGCATATGTCTTTTTTAATGTCCTACTACTACCAGATACTGCTTTGCCTCAGAGAGTTACAAGCAGGTCTTAGTAGACATAAACAAACAGTAATGTGAACAACGGCTGCATCTTTCTTTCTTTCTTTCTTTCTTTCTTTCTTGTGAAGTAGATTGCAGTGTGTTTAAAGTAGCTGTTGGATACGGCAGCTTTAAACAAGACCGATCATGCTATTGTGCTGATCCGGGATCAGAGGAGTGCATTGGCAGGGGCCCTGCTTTGATGCCTCAGGGACGGGCTGCTGTGCTGAAGTTTGTTTGCATGAATTAAAGCCGCAGTGTCTCACATTCCTTATTAATTGCATGCAGACCGACCTCTTTCAGTTGCAGCTGCCAGCACATTACCTTACAAGTACAAAAACAACTTTTCATTTTTGTACAGTACAGTTAAGGCTCCTTTCAAACATATAAATGAGATACTTTATATCCCTGAACCAGTAAAACCACTTACTCAGCAAGACGTCCTCAGCCAACTGGCAAACAACCACTACTGAACAGGATACAGCACCAATGAAACATTTAAACATAAACATGCCTTAACTAAAATGAAAAAGAAAAATAACCACAGATGATCAATAAAGTAACCAGGCACTTACCAAATGACTGAGGCAAAGCAAAGAGTATAAAGATCCATAGGAATGGAGTGAAGCTCCCCATTGTGAGGGTATAATGAGCGCTCTGGCACTGCAAGGACTCTTTATATCACCTGTGTGTGTACACAGTGCAACTTGACCACGCACTGAGTGACACTCCTTTATTTTGTCAGTGCTTTAAATTTTGTGACTCCAGCTTCCTCTTTAGATAAGTGTAGGATGTGGCTTGGTCTTGCTTCAACATGTAAGACCTGCAGAAACTACAGTAGCTTAAGGAATGTGCCTGTGCATATTTCAAAACCTCTGCAGGTTTGTACACTGAAGGATTTTGTAACAGGTCTGTTGTTGCATTAGCGTTCAAAGTGTTTACACGAGCGAAAGAAAATAATCTCACTTTTAAGTGAGTTGGATTTTAATACCGCGTATTTAGCATTCAAAACATTGGACAAGGCCTTTGCTGAAAGTTTTTGAAAACGTGATTGAGCTTTTTAATCTCTGAGTCGTTAGCAGAGCAGAGCATTGTCAATGGTTTTGAAGCAACGGTAATTATATTGCTCCGGACATCTGGTCCTCTGTTCATGGTATCGTAGCACGGCTTCTGGGGTTGTACCCAATCCATTGCGTCTTCACCCACACGTAACACAAAACACAATCACAAGTCCACAGTGAGTGATATCGTGCTTGTGGTGTACATACAGTTTATCTGTGAACAAATGGTGCAATGTTGTCAGGGTAAGTGCTGGCCTTTGGCGACAGCTCCAGATCGTGTTCAGCCGTTTAATAACAACAAACAGAGTGGTTCCTGAGACACGACAAAACAAACAAAACACTCACGATTACAATACACGGTCTCCTTCTGGTTCAGCTTTTAACCACACAAAGGAACAAATCACTTTGCTATGGCCCCTTTTGTACCGTCAATCATGACCCCTTGGTTAACTAGCGCAACCGCTCCTCTAATCCACAGCTGCCACATCGTTTTCCCTTCCGGGTCAATGATTTAGTGTACTGTAGCTCCGCCCCCTTTCTAGATGGCTCAGCTAACCCTGGGAATGAATTGTCTGGCCATCCAGTCCAGGGCACTCTGTTCCTGTTACACAGCGTCCTTACAGGACGGGAGGGAAATTTATCATCAAGAATCACTCTGTCTCTGTGTGGCAGAGCAAAGCTCTGCCCTTTTTAAATTGGCAGGGATGGGGTTAATTTCCCCTACCTGCCTGGGTTTATTATGTTCAGGTGGCTGGGGTTGATTAGGTCAACGATCAATCAGCGCCCAGTCACCTGACATAAAAGGAGGCCTCTGCTTCTCATTTGGGAGGAGGGAGCTGAGGAAGCAGGTTGGTTTTTTGGTTGTTTGGAAAGTTTGAATCCAGTGAAGGCATTGCCCAGCCTGAAAATTGTTATTTTTGTAAGTTTTGTTTTTTTTGTCTTTCCTTTTGTGTTTAAATCGCTTTGTTTTGGCCCTTGTGCCCTTTCATTTTTGTGTTTATTTATAATAAAATAGTTATTTTTTTTGAACTACAGACTGTCTCTGGGCCTCTATCCACTTGCCAGCCTGCCACACTCTGTGACAGGATTATTCTAAATTACTGCAGTACGTCACGTGCAGGACATCCCTTATTATTATACGAGGAGCCCTCTCTTGCAGTTTGGGCTGCTCAAACTGTACAGAATATGTATTGCTGCAATAAGAGACACTCCATGCGACACAGTCATTGGTAATGAGTCACAGGACCCAGGATTGCAGTCAGGAAGTGCTGTTGTCTTTTTACTTCAGAATTTGATCACATGTTATGAAATCTACACACAAGATCAGATGTACTGGGAGTTTGGGAGTTTGGAACTCCTTAATAATGATTGATTGGTTTCTCAACTTTTGGCTACATAATCATTTATTTTTAGTTGTTAACAGCCTGTGCATGAAAACACAGTATGTACTGCAATAAGGAAGTAGGTCTTGATTAAATGCTTGTATAGGTCACTCGCACTGGATGATCTCAATGCAACTTTGCAAACATGACAAAGTCAGAGAGACACAATCCATTCCATCCCCGCTGGGCTCCTCCAGCTCCCCAGCCAGGAGGTGGATTACCCTAAATGGGGGAGGCTCCCAGATTACCGGGGGGAGGGCAGCTATCATGCCCCCCCCCCCCCCCCCAGCCCCCCCCCCCCCCCCATGGCTTCCCTGGGGCCAGCCTCTCCACTTATCTGCAAGCTAATTTATCTGCAAGCTAATTTATGGGTAAGGATACCTGGAAAGACGAGGCCAAAGGCTAAATGTAGTATAAAAAATATGTGGATTGTAGTAGTGTGGTCTGGTGTATGTTTTAATAAATAACATATTGCGTGAGCCCCACTGTGTGATTGCAAACATAATAAAGGTGTACGATGACAGTAAAAAAAAAATGTAATTCAAAGCAATTTACTCTTTGAACTGTCGTTTAGTCATCGGATCAAGAAGACCTTACAGACCGAGTGTGTAGAGAAGACTGAACCACAGCACAGAGACACACAGGAAACCGAGTCCAAGACAGATTGCACAGGATTGGGGTTCACTGGGGCTCAGCTGTGATTATCTCTCTTTAAAAACACACTGATGCGTTTTTCAAAAGTTAACTTCTATTTTTTTTTTTTGAAAGGAGAAACAACACACCAGTTAATTTCACATTGTGTACTCAGGAACTCTCGAAGTGTTTCTTGGCCATAAAAATGTTAGGTTAATGTATAATTTTACGTTAACGCATTGAATGACGTACCGCTTTGTAGTTTTCCATATTGTTAACGAGAAAAACTGATGGAAATTGAAAAATGTGACATTTCGAAATCTAACAGAGCTGTACTGTACTAGACGCTCAGAATATTGTCACGTGTCCTAGTTTTTGTTCTCGCTATTCTAAATTTTGCTCCCATAGTAAAACCTGTTAATGTCTCAATCTTAAAATTCTAGTGCAGGGGTGGCTAACTCTGGTCCTAGAGCCACAAATCTGCAGATTTTCTGGGTATCTTTAATATATCAGTTTTATTAGGGTGGCTAAAATTTTTTTTTTGTTTTGCTTTTTTTTACATTGACCAGTTATTAAAATAATTGGTTCAATTAAGTAAATGAGAACTTTGGTGGAACAAAAACCAGAAAACCCCCCGGCTCTCCAGGACCAGGGTCGGCTGTTTTGGGGGATGCAAAACTTTTATCCAGAGCTGTAGTCTAGACGCTCAGAATATTGTCACGTGTCCTATTTTGTTCTCGCTATTCTTTTTGCTCCCAGATAAAACCTGTTAATCCTGCAAAATAAAGAAGTGTGGGATACGGAAAACAATCAACAACTAACAATAAAACACTGTATATAGTTTTATTAGGGTGCTAAAATGTTGTTTTTGTTTTGCTTTATGGTAGCATGCGAGTCAGCATGTGAGTAAAGAACTTTGCTGTTCCACTGACTGCCCTCCCCTCCCTCTGCAAGCAGGTTCATTCAGATCTGGAAGAGAATGGTTAGTAAAGCACTTTGCTGTTCCACTGACTGCCCTCCCCTCCCTCTGCAAGCAGGTTCATTCAGATCTGGAAGAGAATGGTTAGTGAAGCACTGTGCTGTTCCAGTGACTGCCCTCCCCTCCCTATGCAAGCAGGTTCATTCAGATCTGGAAGAGAATGGTTAGTGAAGCACTGTGCTGTTCCAGTGACTGCCCTCCCCTCCCTATGCAAGCAGGTTCATTCAGATCTGGAAGAGAATGGTTAGTGAAGCACTGTGCTGTTCCAGTGACTGCCCTCCCCTCCCTATGCAAGCAGGTTCATTCAGATCTGGAAGAGAATGGTTAGTGAAGCACTGTGCTGTTCCAGTGACTCCCCTTCCCTCCCTCGTCAGGTCCCAGTGTGGAGAATGGGTAGTAAAGTATTCTCAGGGCAGGTTGGATGAACACAGAGCACGACTCACAGCAGGAAAAGACATCAAAGAAACTGTCTATAAAGCCATAAAAAGATTAACCACAAGGAGTTACTGAGATCCAATTTAAAGGGTGTGGAAAAAGAAACAAATTGCACAAACGTCAGGTACAAATGCATTGCTCACAGTTTAAAAAAGGTTGAAATCATATCACTGTCAAGTGTGACAATTACTCATTGGAATTGTATGGCCTTGGATGTTTGTGTAGGCGATGACAGTAAAGCTGCTGATGACCCAGACTCTTGTACTCACAGTAATGGTTAATGGTTTCCATCCTGCAACATGTTTTAACCCACGCAACATGTATCGAATGATTAGTTCCGAAATGAACACATTCGTATCTTGATGCGACCGTACAATAACAAACACAGGAGTGGACGTTTCAGATTATTAAAAAAAAGGCTTATTATTTAATCCTGGGTCCACCAAATTAATCGTATTTAATCATTGTATCAAACCTTGAAATACTGCCTTGAATGCAGTGCTTTTTCCCGTCCGAAAGAAGGCTGGCAAGCGTTTTGAATTTGTTCTATCACGGTTTGTGTTGGATAGTGAGGTCTTACTAAACTGTCTGCATATATACACAACAAGAAAGGGATTTATGTTCAACGAGGATTATGTTCCATACTGTCTGTTACACAGTGTGGCCACACTTCCTGGATGAGTCATATTACTGAAGAAGTGACGTTCCACTATGAAAGGCGCTATATAAAAATAAAGATTACTACCCACATAATTTTACAATAGCTACACCTGTGAAATAGCTTATGGTACAATCTGCTGACATTTGGACACATTAGTGGTTATGAATGTATCTTTGTTCATGCACAAGCTAAAGACATCTGTGTATTAATATATACAAGCACCTGGCTATCTGAATGAATGCCTAATCAGTTTATCAAGTACAAGTAAATGTTTACTTTTCTTCCCAAACATCCTGAAATACATTATCTATAATCACTGAACCCTACATTAAACAAGGATACAAGTTGTAATTACAAAACATATGAAAGAGCTTTCTCTCAGCGTGTCCTGTATACGGGACCGGCCACGCTAGAGTTGAGTCTGGAGCTAACCAGGTGGTGCTCAGTGCTGCCCCCACTGTCAGCTCAGTGTATAATATGTCATAGAAGTGTGTACGTGTAACGCTGCAAACACTGTTTTTGCCTCATATGTGCTCAAAAAAATCTAAGCAGAAAAAAACATGAAATATGATGGTTATGCAATAATCTGTGGAATTATGAGGAAGCACGTAAATAACTCCAGACTCTGGTCATGGTTTGCGTCACCGATTGATTTACAGCATTCTGGCCTTACCCTACGACCTTTGAGAATGTTTTATTTGCAACTCAGGGCTTCACATGAGACTTCACAAAGCAGAAGGAAACACTTTTATAAACTCTGCTGGAGGAAAGCTGAAACATATTGTCTCTCTGAATAACAATGACTGCATTGCCCGAAACCTGTTTGGTGTCATCAGGTTCAAATATCATGGAAGAATGCAGCTTTACAGGAAACGCTTTTGTCTTAGGGCTTAGTTTGGTAAATACCTTACTGAGTTAATCCCAATGGCTATGCAGTTGTAGCTCAAGGGAAGTTGCCCTGGGTTGAAGCAGGACTAAGATTAATAGTGTGCCAACTAAACCCTTCCCAAAGAATCATCAATGGCAGACAGTAACACTATAGACACTATATATTCAGTATCTCTTGTTACTGTGTATTTCCATAGCTAATACACGTGAACACATAATTACAATGTTATTATGCATAGTTACAATGTATTTAAAGAGTACTTTTTTTGCATGACCTTAATCCTAACTTTAATCATTTACTGATATAATTGTGGACTATATATTATATAAATATAATTCAAAAAAAGATTTAGACATTAACATCATAACTATGCATAATAACAACGTAATGATGTGTAAGTACACATGTATTTACTCAGTAACTACTATGTAAATACACAGTAATTAGAGAGCATACCACTCATACAAACCTGTTGCTAAATAACTGAAGGACCAGCTCTTGAAATTAGATCGAAGCACCTTAATGTGAACCAATAGAATAGAGTAATAATTGCAAACATCAGAAAAAGGTACATAAGGGAACAGGATACAAAAAGTAAAAAGCATTCTACTTTAACATAAATAAGCATTCTCTTTTTCCATTCTGCAAAGTAGCTACAACAGGGATTGTCCTGTGTTGTAATAATAACACCATTTCTATAAAGACAATGAAAGAAACTAGATCTTTAATTCCCATGATGCAGTACAAGGAAGAACCTTAAATACCATACCCTCCCAGAGAGAAAGAAAAACACACCATCTGGAAAATAAGGAGACAATCGGCTTTTTTTTTTTTTTTTGTTTCCTTGAGCGTGTTCTAGCAGGTTGAGCAGGAACAAGCCTGCTATGGTCAATGTGACAGAGCAGCAAGCAGGTTATTAAGAGAACCCTGCAACTCAATGGCATGCACACCCATTCGCTGTACTGCTGTCGTGTGGAGTTTTGAAAGAGATACACAGCTATGGCCAAACTCATTTGACTTCATGAAGTCGAATGAGACCTGCTGAATAATGTCATGTTAACATATTGAATTACAGACAGCTTTGTAGTTTTCCCCAGATACTTGAAAAACTGACAAAAATTCTATAATTTGACACTTTGAAATCTAACATGAAATGCTACTGTGCTACTATTATGGCTGACTTTTGCAATATATATAATGTCTCAATCCTAAAATTCTAGGTGACGCAAAACTTTTAGCAATAGCTGTATGTTTGTTAATTATTCCCACCCCTTTGTGGCCTTCTGTCCTGTTAGTATCCAATCAGCTGCTTCTCTTAATGACTGACATGGTTTGCAGCCAGTGAGGTTCTCGACCCAGAATTCTGCCGAAGTGAAAGGACCTAGGAAGTGCAAGTGTAACAGATTTCCTGGCAGGCAAGACAAGCAAACTGTGGACTTTCTCTTACCTAGAGTAGTACCAGTGAGTTTTAAAATGAAGATATTTGTTCGCGATGTCATATGTGTCTTTAAAACACCTTCTATGGTTAAGGGTTTTGCTAGGGACCATCACTGTAAAGGAGGGAAGAAGCTTGTGTGCCTGCAGCTGACAATACATGTAGACACTGTTAACAAACTGGACTATGAAGCAGTGTACTGTGCACTGACAGAGCAGCTAAAAAACTATTTTCCATTTTACAATGCGTGCAGTGTTAATGCAAACCATGCAATATTTTGCATTATAGAATGAAAGAAATCACTGTGCGCTATACTTCCTGGTAATTTTATTACTGCAAATATGATCTGGATTACAGCTGTCCACTGGGGGGTTGGGTTGAGACCAGGATAGATATATTAGAGGTACTCCATTGTGGCCCTTGAAATCCAGTCCACTCCAGTCCAGGTGTTACTACAAGCAGGTTCTAAAGAAGTTAATTGAAAGTTAATAAGACTTGATTGGAATAAAGACCAGGACTGGAGCAGATCTCAAGGGCCAGACTTGAGTAGCACTGGCATATATTTTCCACAGTTGGTAACTAGGGGAATGTATTATGTGGGCAAAAAAAAAATAAAAAAAATAAAATAAAATAATTAGGTCCTGCAAAACTTAATTTACTTGTAACCTGAGTCAGATTCGAACCCATGATTCCAGCGGCGAAAGGCATGAAAAGATTCATTGTAAGAGTTACCCTTTGGTTAAACAGAAAGGTAATTTGACCAAGGAAAGGGAAGTAAGCATAATGCTATTGAATTAAGTTGGCAGAGAATTAAACTATTAATGTACACAAATCGAACGTGTCATTGCTGATACAGGCTATTGAAATGAGAAGTAAATCACAATGCATACAGTGCTGTGCTGTCCTTGTGACAATTATTAACCCCAGGACTGGTTTTATTAGTCCTTGTCATCACCGAGTACAACAAGACAAAAAAAAAAACTAGAGATTAGCTTGCAGATAAGTGGAGAGGCTGACCATATAGGGAAGCCATGGGTAGGGGGGCAGGTTAGCTGACCTGCCCCGTTAGACAAAGCCAAAAAGCGAGCTGAGGTAAGATATATAACTCATTTCCTTGCCGACCACTGGAGGTAAGATGCTAGCTAGTGACTGGAGATTTGGTCTAGTATTGGAGTAGAGGTCTTCAGGGGTCCAAATTAAGCAACCCGACCCGACCACGAACCGACAACCGACCCCATGTAAAATTCTTGTTATTAGACCCAGATCCGACCCGGTCCGAAAAAAACACTGGAACGCATTTCCTTTCCCCCAGTTTAGTATACGCACTGACTGGATACAAGATAGCGCGCTGTTTTGTTTTCCAGTCAACCTGGAAATCTGGCTGAACCAATTTATTAAATCATGAACCTACACAGAGGACTGTAAAGTGAAATATATAATATGTTTGTGTAAAATATGCAAAGATACATACCTCATCTGAAAATCAAAGTAAATCGACGGCTTGTGTATTAGCGAGTAAACAAAATCGGACCCGACCCGACCCCACAGTGACAGTTTTGCACCCGAAAACGCGTTCGGGCCGGTAGATCCGTGAAGACCTCCATGAACTAATGGCTTTATTTAATATCAGCTGATAAATACTTCTTAAAGGCGATTCCGAGCACACGCGTCAGCAGACCCCTCTGCGCATTGAGATTCATTGAGCATATTGACCTTGTGGTCTAAGCTTGTGATCAGGTTGCAATCACCGTTGAAAAACGGGTTTGTGCTTGTGTTGCTTAATAAACCAATTTACAACATTTGATAAAAACGACAACAAAAGTAATCTGACCAAAACATTATAAGAACATAAGAAAGTTTACAAATGAGAGGAGGCCATTCCGCTCATCTTGCTCATTTGGTTGTCAGCAGCTTATTGATGCCAGAATCTCATCAAGCAGCTTCTTGAAGGATCCCAGGGTGTCAGCTTCAACAACATTACTGGGGAGTTGGTTCCAGACCCTCACAATTCTCTGTGTAAAAAAGTGCCTCCTATTTTCTGTTCTGAATGCCCCTTTGTCTAATCTCCAATTGTAAACCCTGGTCCCTGTTTCTTTTTTCAGGACAAAAACATTTCCTTGGGTAGATATTGTCAGTACCTTTTAGAATTTTGAATGCTTGAATCAGATCACCGCGTAGTCTTCTTTGTTCAAGACTGAACAGATTCAATTCTTTTAGCCTGTCTGCATATGACACGCCTTTTAAGCCCGGAATAATTCTGGTCGCTCTTCTTTGCACTCTTTCTAGAGCAGCAATATCTTTTTTATAGGGAGGTGACCAGAACTGCACACAATATTCTAGATGAGGTCTTACTAATGCATTCTACAGTTTTAACATTACTTCCCTTAATTTAAATTCAACACTTTTCATAATATATCCGAGCACCTTGTTGGCCTTTTTTTATAGCTTCCCCTCATTGTAGATTAAAACATTTCTGAGTCAACATAAACTCCTAGGTCTTTTTCTTAGATTCATTCTTCAATTTCAGTATCTCCCATATGGTATTTATAATGCACATTTGTATTGCCTGTGTGCAGTACCTTACACTTTTCTCTATTAAATGTCATTTGCCATGTGTCTGCCCAGTTCTGAATCTTGTCTAGATCATTTTGAATGACCTTTGCTGCTGCAACAGTGTTTGCCAGTCCTCCTATTTTTGTGTCGTCTGCAAATTTAACAAGTTTGCTTACAATACCAGAATCTAAATCATTAATGTAGATTAGGAATAGCAGAGGACCTAATACTAATCCCTGTGGTACTCCACTGGTTACCACACTCCATTCTGAGGTTTCTCCTCTAATCAGTACTTTCTGTTTTATACATGTTACCCACTCCCTAATCCATGTGCATGCATTTCCTTGAATCCCTACTGCATTCAGTTTGAGAATTAATCTTTTATGCAGGACTTTGTCAAAAGCTTTCTGGAAATCTAAGTAAACCATGTCATATGCTTTGCAATTATCCATTGTCGATGTTGCATCCTCAAAAAAATCAAGCAGGTCAGTTAATTAGACAGTTAGATCTCCCTTTCATAAAACCATGCTGACTGTATCCCAGGATAATGTTACCTTATTATTAATTTTCCATTTTGGATCTTATTATAGTTTCCAGAAGTTTACACATATACAAGCACAATAGGTGGATCACCAATACAGGTCTGCAAGGAGGCCAAGTTATACAAGTTAAACAAAACACATTTTTTTTAAACATGAAGAGTTAATTTAGGGGCTGCCGGCTTTTGAACAAAACAGACTGTAAAATGTGCTAAAGTGTTGGGCAATAGCAAAAATGCTAAGGGCATAATAACAAAACAAGGATGCAAGCCACGACACACGCCAAGTACATGCTCTATCATGTCGTAGGAAACACTGAGCTGCAACACGCGTGTGAATATCGTTTAAATGAACAGGAGAAGTCCAGGTCGGTGCTTCCACAGATCGTGGCAGTGTAATGATGATTTAAACCACCAGGGGGCAGCCTGCTCACACGGATGGCTGGAGTGCAAAGAAATTTGGATCAGTTTAACAGCACCTGCAGAGAAAGTTGGATTCCTTTAACTAAACCTGGAATTACCAAGACTTAAGGAAACTTTTTTTTTTTTTTTAATTATTATTATCTTGTGAGGACCAGAGATGAAATGACTGACAACTGAACCCTGGTCTTTGCAAAGGAAAGAGTCAGGTTTGAGTTCAGGTCAGGATGATGACTTGGACAGAAGCGTTTATCCGTAAACATCCCTCATAAAAGTTTCCCATAGGAAAAGCCCAGCAAAGTGTAATAAAGCACAGTGAAAGCTTAGGGAAGCATTGTAAAGCACAGAGAGGTATGGTAAAGCATAGGGAAGCATTGTAAAGCACAGAGAGGTATGGTAAAGCATAGGGAAGCATTGTAAAGCACAGAGAGGTCTGGTAAAGCATAGGGAAGCATTGTAAAGCATAGAGAGGTCTGGTAAAGCATAGGGAAGCATTGTAAAGCACAGAGAGGTCTGGTAAAGCATAGGGAAGCATTGTAAAGCACAGAGAGGTGTGGTAAAGCATGGAAAGCATTATAAAGCACAGAGAGGTATAGTAAAGCATAGGGAAGCATTGTAAAGCATAGAGAGGTCTGGTAAAGCATAGGCAATCATTGTAAAGCACAGAGAGGTCTGGTAAAGCATAGGGAAGCATTGTAAAGCATAGAGATGTCTGGTAAAGCATAGGCAATCATTGTAAAGCACAGAGAGGTATGGTAAAGCATGGAAAGCATTGTAAAGCACAGAGAGGTATAGTAAAGCATAGGGAAGCATTGTAAAGCACAGACAGGTATGGTAAAGCATAGGCAATCATTGTAAAGCACAGAGAGGTATGGTAAAGCATAGGGAAGCATTGTAAAGCATAGAGAGGTCTGGTAAAGCATAGGCAATCATTGTAAAGCACAGAGAGGTATGGTAAAGCATGGAAAGCATTGTAAAGCACAGAGAGGTATAGTAAAGCATAGGGAAGCATTGTAAAGCACAGAGAGGTCTGGTAAAGCATAGGGAAGCATTGTAAAGCACAGAGAGGTATGGTAAAGCATAGGGAAGCATTGTAAAGCACAGAGAGGTATGGTAAAGCATAGGTAAGTATTGTAAAGCACAGAGAGGTATAGTAAAGCATAGGTAAGTATTGTAAAGCACAGAGAGGTATAGTAAAGCATAGGGAAGCATTGTAAAGCACAGAGAGGTCTGGTAAAGCATATAGGGAAGCATTGCAAAGCACAGAGAGGTCTTGTAAAGTATATTAAAAACACAGCAAAGCAGGGTACACTATGATAAATATAGAGTATAACCACAGGAAAAGCAAGGTTAAAGTGCAAAAATACTGTGGCACTTTTATAGGGGTATAGGGTAAAAAAACGAACTTCACCTGAGTGACAACGAGTCTGAAATAAACCATCTGCAGCAAAATTAAACAGAATGAATGTGTGTTTATGGTAAAAAGCTGTGGCAACTGTGTTTGTTGTTTGAGTTGTTTTGTCTGTTTTGGGGTCTCACTGCTAAATTGTATATACAGTATCGCTAGAAGAAAGCTACTCAACGCATCAGTCTGTCTACAGCATTAAGAGGCTCGCTAAGTAAAAAGAAACCACATTGCCTATCATGGATGATATCATCTCCTAGACATGATAGAGCTGAAATAACAGGCCTGTGCAGCATTGTCAGCATTGTAGGGCTTTTCTGTTACATATTTAACACACAGCCTAAAGCTCCATCCTTTGAAGCAGCAATATTCTCAGCCCTGCCTGGTGACGTCTGTACGGGCCTGTCCCACTGTGGACTTTCTACTTTCACCTGAGCATCAGAAGTGGATGATGTCATGATTACGTCAGAATAGAATGTTCATTCCAAGAGGTTCCAAAGTTCCTAGTTTCAAGATAAACTCACCTTCCCTTTATTGCCGAGATGCGTTTGTTCCACATGGTGATGTCTTCAGCAGTGTGAAGTGTGTATATATATATATATATATATATATATATATATATATATATATATATTTCAGTCCATTAATGATAGATAATTTCAGTCCAGAGATGATAGATAAAGAGAATTGCTCTTTTCTACTTTTACCTGAAGAAGAGACCTCTGAGGTCTTGAAAGCTTGTGATTAATTATTGTTTAGTTAGTCCAACAAAAGGGATCACCTCTCCTTCTTTGTCCAAACTTCAACAAGAACATGAGTCTACCTGGCTATTTCTACCATGCAATCCCATATGTGGAGGTGGTGTGGTCCAGTGATTAAAGTCCAAATCCCACCTCTGTCACTGACTGACTCATTGTGTGTGACCCTGAGCAAGTCACTTCACCTCCTTGTGCTCCGTCTTGCGGATGAGATTGTTAAATCAATGTCCTATTGGAAGTGACTCTGCATATAACACACAGTTCACAGCCTGCCTCTAAAGCGCTTTGAGATGGTGATGGCGCGCCATATACATTCTGGTAAATTATGTGACTGTGTGAATAGAAATAATATATTTTGAATTGGCTTGGCAGGGATGTGGTTAAAATCTCATCTCTGCCACGCCCTGGTGCAGAATGTGAACGGTGCTCAGTTGATTCATTGAGGATTGAGTAAGCCCAGCCACATGCTGTAAAAGGAGAACCAGATCCTTTGTTTGTTTGAAAGAGTTTGAGAAGAGAAGACTGAGTGTTTGGAGCGGTGATTATAGATGGAAAACTATTGAAAAAGGTCTGAGTGTTTTCCTTTAGGCTCTGCTGATCATCACCTGGTTTGTTTTGTATGCTGGTCCCTACTTAAAGGAAGCAGCTGCCCTACTCACCACAAAATATACTTCCACTATATATATATATATATATATATATATATATATATATATATATGCGCACTTCCACAAAATATATGGCATCAGCGTGGTATAATCTATATCTTTTTTTTTTTTTACAATATGTAGTTAAGCAAACTATAACCAATCTGATACAAACTGTCTGATACAAAGTCAGGTTCTTGTACGTGCCTAATACCTGCCGCAGGTGCACAATAGGGTTCGTTCCGTTACCCTGACTGGGCTGTTTTGTGTTTTGTGAAATGTTTTGGTCAGAATTAAGGAACGCAATAGCGTGCTGGGGTTGACAGAGAACAGAAGGCAGAACAGGGCAGGGAAAAACACTAACCAGATCATACAACACATCCACTCTGTCCTCACTCTGTGTGCGATTGAACAGCTTCTGTATTTATGGGGGAATTAACTGGTTATGTGAGGGTTAGGAATTTGTGAAGCAAAAACAAACAAGGACCACAAAGCCCGATGTGTATTTATCGTTGCTTTAAGAGCAAGAAATGGATCATAAAACGAGGCGATCACAGCCTAATACCCTCATTGTGGAAAACCCCACTGGCTCAGAGCAATCAAAGGGCTTGCACAGGATTACAAAGAGTGCTATCAGTATCTTTGTAGATTGTTTTTCCTGGGATTTCCCTTATTCTGGGTATTCCAATGAAATGACAACTTTTTTTTCAGAGTAGTGAACTCAGAATAAACTGCACAGCGAATGGAAAAAAATATGCAGTCATCCCTCGTGTTTTGTTTGTTTCTTTGCATGTTTCCTTAAATCAAACCCTCTTGCTGTATTGTATAAGGATCTATGAGTGATCATTCGGATTGCGTTGACCAGAGACATGCTCATAGAAACATATGTTTTTTTTGTTTTAAAAAGCCAGCATGAGTAAGATTTCCCCAGTGGGAGTGACATTATACATTGGCTTGACGCACAGACGTTGTTTCCAATAAATCCGTAGCTAGAAGCTGCCCATTGCTCATTGCAATAGTTGCTTGACATCTGTTTACAGCATTTGGCTCGGCTCTCTCCAGAAAAACACTCGGCAGTCTTGCGTGCCTTTGCTTTCTTTCCATTGCAAAGCAGGGAATTACAGAGAACTTGAAAGAACAGCGCAGGTGCTCGTCCATGACTAAGCAATGCTAACATTTTTTAGTACAGTCAATAAAAGAAGCCTGTTAAATTCAAGCTCTATTGAGTGTTGAATAGTTATGGAGTGTTTCACAGGGAAAAGGCTGTGTTTAAATTAAGACACTGAGGGGCAGATATACTAAAGTGTTGCATCTGCCGCAAACCAGCTGCAAACGAGTCGGAAGTCCAGGGTGAAATGTACTAAACAAGCCCAATGCTCAATGCAGCAGTTTTTCTATGCGGTTCAGACTTAGATGAATATGCAATTATGGGCTTTCCTGCATAAATTCGCAAAAAGGGGGTGGAGACAATGCAAACGAGGGTTCTCAAAGATTATAATGAGATGCGAGATTTACAATTGCATCAAGAACTTTTGAAGAAATACTTTGCAAATTGTCGCTATGAAAACGCAACTTGCAGTATGATTGCACTGCGACTGGCCCATCTTAGTGCATCTACCCCTGAGTGGCATTTACAACACCTTCAGAACAAGGTTTACATGAAGTGACGCTAATTACTGTGTATTTGCATAGCAGGTACTTAGTAAATACAGTGGACTTACACATAATTACAATGTTATTGTGCCTAGTTAGAATGTAAATCTTTTTGCAAGATATATGCAAGACTGAAATGCCTAATATTTTTAAGCTATGAATGATTGTCAAACACTTCTTGTGAGAAATGCTTGTCTTTTATCACTCAGTTTATTAATTTTTTTATTGCTAACGGAAAGTTTTATGATCGAGAGATAAGAAGTTAAGTGGATTTATTTCAACAGAACATTGCTTCTGTTTTAATTTGTTGTGCAGATGAAATCAAACCACTGGAACTGAAATCTGGGAAAATGATCAAAATAGGAAAATAAATTGATGGCTTTAATAGATCACACATGCAATTCATTTCAAATAGTAAGAGAAAAGGAACACACAGCCACAAATGGTCAAATACAGGCAACTTTTTAAAAGTTGTTTAAGATGCCAGATTAAAGCACAAAGTGGTCTAACATTTTTACACACCAGTGCCTATTGTTTCTATATCACTGATTACTGACCGAAAATTGAGATTCTCACCACCCAGAGTTTTCCATGCAGGTAGGTATATAAAGGATATAAATGACACATCTTGAGGTGTTGTATATCTGCATTAGCAGGATACCAGTCAACATTTGAAATGTCGTTTTAAACGTTCATACAGTACGTCCTGAGTCTCCAAATAAAGTTGATGTTGGGGGGTTGCATAATTTCATAAGCTGCTTAATGATCGGGCTAATGATCTCAGAGCGCTGGTAAACATGGGCTTAACTGGACAGAATTAGGAATTCAAAAAGAGCTTCAAAGAGTTGTGACTCATTACTAGCATCCTATCTCCGTCACTGAAGCAGATACACACACAGATCATATAAACAGAGATGCTGGCATCGTTCTGAGCAGCCTGGTATTCAAAAATAAAGACGGCTTACCTCATACGGGTAAGAACATGCTGGGGGAGGAGAACACATGCAATATGCAGCACATACTTTGATGTAACTCCGCCATCATCAGTGTGAAGCTAGTAGCTGAAATTCTTGGCTGCTTTTTTTTTTTTTTTTAGAGCATTTTGCAACACCAGGGAATTACTCTGGATTTCATCAATGGCTTATTTAAATCCTGGGATAACCACGATTAGTTGGTTGATGAATCAATCAACATTTATTTTATATAGCGCCTTTCATAGTGGACCACCATCGATGCAATCCAGGGCAATTTCTCAGTGCTGTAAAATACTCTAATAACACAAAGGCTTATCCTAGCGGATGTGCAGATCAAGAACTCCCTGAGTTTCTTAAACGTTTCATCTTAGAATCTGCGATGGTGCCTGTGAAGTTAAAGTTGATTTATGATCAAATATGTCTCTCCATATTGCTATTTACATCTATAAAGCTATCTGTAGCCAAGGCAAAAAAACATGATGAATTCCCCCCTCCAGCTTTCAAGGACACAATTCAAATCAGCAGTGTGTGAGGTAATAGTTTAAGAAAGAGCGCTGACATATTTGCACAAGCACCCCATTTAAAAGATTGAGTTGCATTGTAATTCATACAGTTTGTCTTGCAGAACACAACAGCTGCGCTGGAGAAAAGGTCTTTTTAGTAGTAAATGCAAGGCAGAGCATCTTTGGGGTTGACCTCATTCCAAATTGTCGGGTGTAAGATTGTGCAGCTCTGGCCAAAAGTTTTGCATCGTCTAAAATTTTAGGACTGAGACATAATTTAAATATTTTTTTAATGCAATCAAAAAAACTACAAAACCATATTGCAAAAGTCTGCTGGAAGCCATAACGCTTGTACAGCGTTTCATATTAGATTTAGAAATGTCAGTTGCTGTCAGTTTTTTGTTAATTATATGAGAAACTACAAAGTGGTATGTAATTCAATGTGTTAACATAACATTATCCTGCAGGTTTCAATCGACTTTATGAAGCAAAATTAGATAGAATTATATAGGGTGGTGAAATGCTTTTGCCCATAACTGTAGAACAAACGTGGTATTTCTTACATTCGCGGGGAGAGTTTGCAGGGGGACCAGTTAATGGTTACACCAGTGTACTAGCTTAGAGAGAAGCTGGAACACCAGAGTGTAGCTCAGGATTTGCAACTGAGATGCTTCATGTTGTCAACAGAGTGCCCTTGTATTGCCTTAGTACTAAACTAGATTAAAATTGTCGTAAGTTTACATGATTTTGAAAATAATAATAATAATAATAATAATAATAATAATAATAATAATAATAATAATAATAATAATAATAATAATAACTTTGTGACTTAAAAGTTGCATTTCAGGAAAAACTACAGTTCATATATTTGAAGGATTTGATATGCATACTTATGGCTTCTTTCATGAGTAGCTGCATTCCATTGACCTCCCAAACAGCCCCTGATCTGTCCACAGGGGGTCTTGTGTTCTAACAGCTGTGCAGTTCTAGATTTCACAGCTGTAACGTTAGTGCCAGTGGATGGCTTGAGCTCCCTTGATAAAGACATATCCTGGACTTTGTAGCCACCAAGCAACAGCGCCTGCCTCTGGGCCACTGCCCAGTTTAATGAGGGGATGTCCTGGCATTCCCTATCACGGCGTCAGCAGCAAACCAGTGGTGCTTAGGGTTAGGGATCTCAGCTCCCACATACAGCTTCTGAAAAAGCAGTCAACAAGCTTTAGTAAATTAGTTACTGCGGCTGACGTAGATTCTCAGACAAAGGGAGCATTAATTATTAGATTATAGACTTTGTTTGTGTGGGCTTGTTTTGCATGTATCATATTCTGCTTACTCAGAGTGCACAGTGTAGCCTTCTGCTTGTCTGTGGCACTTGATATTCAAAAGCAAGACAAGGTCAGTTTATAAAGGAATGCCACTATTTCGTAAAAGACTCTTGAGAACTTGCTGGGCGTTGTGTTGGCTGTCTGTTGTTCTGCAACTGAGCGCTAACTGCTTTAGAGGCCACAGGGAGGGAACAGCCATCAACAGGTTTAAACTGGATCAAAATCTGACAATCTCAAAATACGTTGACAAATTAACCAAAATCTCAGAAACCAGTACCAGAGGACACACAGCTGGAGACAGACTGCAGACATGTGGTGAGGGTATAGCGTGGTTCCCTAATCATGCTGCTGATGCTGAACCACTGGGTGGCTGTTGTTTTACCCCACATTGGTTGGTAGGCCTGAATCCACTGGGTAAAATTAGACCTGTAACCAGAAAAGAGTGCCCAATCCTGGATACACAGTCACAGTACAATCTTCAGCGTTTTGTAAGCCCGAAAAATATAAACTTGGGAACAAATTTGTGTTATAAAAAAAAATAAATAAAAAAAATCTAGAAGAATCTATTAAATATACTTGGTGTGTCCTTGTTTATTAGCGCTTCCCAAATTTTATCTTCGATAAAAGTTCTACCTGTCTCTCATAAACATAAACTATTACTATTAACATAAAATATAATTCTAAACAATTTGGCTAGCCAAACTTGCTTAGATAAAGGCAATTTTACTAAGAACACTGTGATCCAGAGAATAAAAGCAGTAAGGTGAACTTTGTGAAAAACAGAAGCAATGCTCGATTACATGGTAAAAGAATTTACTAATGAGTAAGGCTAAAGTTTGAGAAAACTTTTTTTTATTTAGTGTCCCTGATTTTTCTCCTCAATTCAGAATGTCCAGTAGTTTTTCCCTCCTCACTGCAGGTCCCACACAACTCAGCAGAACTGAAGGGTCAGTGGGCGTCCTCCGATCCCATGACTGAGCCAGCTTCCTCTTCCACACCCAGGAACTCGAGAGCCTATGTCAGCGAGCTACCGGCCTCTGTCTGCCTGTGCTCGCTAGCGCGATGAGGAGAAACAATCCCTGCTGGTTTTGCCTCCCTAACCCACCGGAGCTCCAGAGACAATGTGACACTCCCTTTGGAATCCCCAGCTAGAATCTACAACTTGGCACAGCCAGTATGTGAACCTGCGCTCCCCTGACTGCATGACTGCATGTAATTAACAGGTGAGCCACTGGGGGCACCAGAAGAAAATCACTTTTTATTTAAAAACAAAATCTAATACAGTAGCACACTGCCCTGCTACTTATATTCTAGCATGGTACTTAGTGCTGGGGCTAACATGGGTGTTTTGTAGATATATATGCAGTGCTCTGCCAAGTCACTTTTTTTTTATTCAATGAAAACTGCCCTGACAGAATCAGAGGTGATAATCATCAAACAAACCCAGCTAGAATCTATTGATCCAACTTCTTAATCAGACTCTAGCGTGACTCATACACAGGGCTCCGTGTACTGCACAGCAGACTCCCGGGACTGTATTGCTATTTCAAGAAGGTGTGCATTGTTTGCCGCCAATGAGAAAATGTTCATTTGTTTTATTAAGCCCTTGAAAATGACAGGGCTTGGGCTAGTCAGGCTGGCGAGTCTTTGCTGTGCAGCTTGCACACCAGCTGGCTTCACAACAATGGTGCTTTCCTCCCTAGGGCACTGTCTGTCTGCCTGGAGTGAGAACACAGTGTTAAGGAAAGACCATCTTTAAGAACCGCAGAACAATGGAACGGGGCCTTTACCAGCGCTGTACATGCTGCCAAGTTTATCTTCATGCTTTTTTCATGGTTTAGTACTTCTGCCCTATTGTTCTAGTTGGCATTCCTGTCTGCATGGTTAGGGTTTCTGTCTGCACAGTGTAAATGTTTGGAGACAGCACTTTGAAAAGTTTGCTCCCGGACATTCTGTCGAGAACGACATGCTGCCTTTGGGCTTAAAAAAAAAAAAAAAAAAAAAAAAAATGCCGAAATCTCCTGCAAAAGTATATGCCAGTATTATAACGCAGATTCTCCAGCAAATGGAATCAGAGCAAATACTAAATCAGAATAGCGTTTTCTGTAAAAGAGCCCTTTGGTTTATCATCTCATCTGAACACATAGCAAACAACAGCGCTTCCCTTTTTCAGGGTTTATTGACGAAGGGGGGGGGGGAGCTTATAAAACCAAAAATATATATTTTTCTGCTTACTACGAAATGACTGGCATGTTAGCAGGAGTCGAGGCTCTGCTTCGAACCTCCGATAAGGAGCCTCACCCTGCTTGGCAATGAATCCTGACAGTCAAAAAGCAAGGACTCCTGTGATAAAGAGAAGCACTGTGTTCTTGTCTTTTGAAAATGGTGTCTTTTGAATGTAATGCAAGCGAATCGTTACTCTCTCTTCGGACAATAAGGTAATAGACTAAAAGCAGATACCGATGCCAGTGTCAGAAGTGCATAATTAATAGTTTAGGGAATTATAAGCCCGCGTAATGCTTGGCCAGTGACGTCAGCTTTTTATTTCCCAGGTGATACAACCCATAATGCAACAATGACATCACAACAGAAACAGCCACTTCATGCACCTCAAGGACTCTGTTTCTTTTCATTAGGACTCTCAGCAAATAGTGGGTTGGGCCACCATTTGAATACAATAATGGTATTAAACACAGCGCTATCATTTGAGAGAAATGTTTTAAGTGGCTTGTTTATCTATTTTATTTATTTATTTATTTATTTATTTACAATCCTCAATGCATTTCCTGCGCTGGCATCATGTTGTGCCTCTGTCTGTCGCTGGGAGCGGAGGACAGGCTCTTGTGGTATCACTCTATGAGAAACACAAGCTCAGATCCCAATCCCTTCTATATAAAGAAACTGTTATTGGAGCAATTATGAGGTCGGTGGTGTTTTTTTATCTCAAAGGTCAAGAATCTCGACCAAATCTTTTTTTTTTATGTCTCATCTCGTGTTGATAATAGCCAGCGCTTCCAATAGTGATTCAGGAAAAAAGCTTAAGCTTAGAAAATGTACATTAACTAATGTATACTTCCTGTTACATTATTTGGCATGTATATCTCAGTTACAGTATGATACATGTTGTTAGCTCATCCTCGTGTTGAATAATACCAGCGCTTCTCCAATAGTGATAAAAATAAAAAAATAAAACCGTATACTTTTTTTTCCTTTTTTGCTGCTTTCTTTAACCCTCCATGGAAGAAAAAGCTAATAACTATAAAATGTACATGAATACAACATAATGTTAACCAGTAACAGTCTAAAAATTCCTGATTTTTTATAGATTTCTACCCTCACAAAAATTGTGTGCTAAATGCATATCGCAAACATCAGTGAATAATGACTACAGTGCAACTTATGGTAGTCATCTTACCTGTATTCTGAAATGTATCTGAATTAACAAGGTCTGCTAAAAACTGCTTAAAAATACTCACATCTCCTGAAAAACAGACCCCAGTATTATAATGCAGATGGTTACAGACCAAATCAGGATGCAGTTTTCTGAACAGCAGTCCTTTTACAGTAATAGAGGATACAACAATTAATTTGGCAATACTGTGATACTGTTCCTAAGAACACTGAATGCTTTTAAAGGAGAATTCTTTGAAAATTACCGGAATAGCGCTAGTCCAACAATTTTCCAGTATAATCACCACTGTTTACATTATATCTTGCATCTCGTTTCTGGTAACTGGGAATTAACTGGGTTACTATCTGCGCTCACATCCTTGAAGTAATCAACCACAGCCTCCTGGGGTTATTATTGGGAATTCTGGGAGGCCTGAACTCAGTGCAGCTACATTATACACAAGAATACCAAATGATATATTACTGTATTTTTAATAAATATGCTGCTATATTCTGTTAAATATAACTATGATTATTCAAAAATCACCGTACGGCCAGTTGAAGTGGTGACATCATCCTTGCGGATAATTGGTTATAATTATTGCGATCATATAACATTCTGAAGGTTAAAGAAAGTAGAGACACAACGCAGTGCTGTCTCTGTGTTTTGCATCAGAGAGTCAAACTTGAGCTCCATCCCATCCTGCCCCATCAGACATTTTCCTGTCCCATCCCATCCCATCTTGTGAAAAACGTTTCAATGTAATTTTTGTCCCCATCCTGTCCCACCAGATCTTTTCCCATCCTGTACTGTTCCGTAAGTATGTTTTTTGCAATCCCGTCCCTTCCCGTCTTGTCAAAAAATATCCTGTCCCATCCCGTTTTAGAAAAAGAGAAGACATTGGTTTCTTTTAACCTCTCGCTGTATGACATATCTTTCAGGCAGGCTATTATTTGGTCTTATTTCTTGTGTTTTTCATTCTCATCCTGTAACCAATTGAATTTTTGAAATGTCATTCACTACTGCCATATTACCTAGAAGAATAGCAAGAACCACACAAACCTACAGCATCCATTTCATTATGCGTGTTGATAACAGAAAAAAAAAAAAAAAACTTGAGAGCCACAGCCTTGAGTTTCACTTCTTCTTGAACTCCCAATAAGTTGAATTAATCCAATGATTTTCTGATTTTGACATATTTAGAATTTGTTGAGGTTTTTTACAGTTTTACTGTAAATGTTTGTTGCAATCAACGATAGCAAGCTGCAGTGGGGTCGAATTGAAGGGCGGGCCAGTGACATCACTAATTGGTTTACTATTACAACATCTAAGTTCTTGTCTGACAAACTTAAGTTTGGTTCTGGACTCTTCTTCGCGCAGCCTTCAGTTCCGCTCCCATCCGTTCCCCCGCGATTTAAAACTCTTTATTCCCGGTCCCACCCTCCCAGTTTCATTTCGGTTTCCATCCATTTTCTTTTAGGTGCACGATGGGTTGAGAGGTTGCTCACACGGTTTCTTCTTAAAATCCACTTGACAGCGACTCAGGTATCACAAGGAGGAAACTGGCAATTTGGACGAGCAGATCCAACTTGTACACTTGAAACATTGTTTCGTGCACCTCACTGCAAGCATGACAAAGTTCATTTTTATTTGTGGGAAAAATATGCCCCTTGTACCCCTTACAGGGTTAAGGTCACTCTGTTAAACACTCAATAGGGTTATATTTAGTAATACTAAAATAAACGTATTAAATTCAGCGTCAAGCATTACAACACGAGGTCTTTGTCAAGACTCGGTTAGTGTTTCTAAAGACACTTCATGAGCAAAAAGGGGGTATACAGTGGGGTTAGCTAAGGTATTATTATTATTATTATTATTATTATTATTATTATTATTATTATTATTATTATTATTATTATTATTTATTTATTTATTTATTTGACAGATGGTTTTATCCAATGTGACTTACAGGTGTTACAGGACAGTACAGGGTTACAATGCAAAAAATTATATTTAAATTCAGTAGAGTTTACAGTAAGTGCAAATTATACTACATAACTACAGTATGAACTAGGATGCAGCCAGTCAGGATTACAGCAAGTTATACCTGCAATATTAGCAGTGCAATAGTGCAAGGATAGCGCATCAGCTGAGGATCCAGTAATGTTGTAGGTAGATCAGGCCAGTCCAGTGCCGTGCAGGAGGGGCGGATGAAGAAATCTACAAGTGCAGTGGATCACATGCGCCGGGTGTTCACTCTCTGTGGAAAACAATGAGAGATGTAAGCATGCTGTATCCTTTCCGATACAGACGGAGACTGTTAGCAGAACGATGCTATCTCTAAAACACTCTTTATCTCTCCCTCAAGGTAAGATGTGAATCGTTTCCGTGCAGGAGCCACAGAGAATGCTATTGCTCCCCTGGCTTCCTATTTCACTCTGCCAGATTGGCATCAAACCTGAATGGTTAGCTATGAGATATGCAAGATGACAATGATGTAACTAATAACGGTAAGACAGTAAGTACAGTACAAAATCAATTTTTGATAAAACTAGCTTTTCTGAAAATATGCTAAATAAATAAATACACACATAAATAAATAAATAAATGAAATAGCCAAAGGATAAGATATGAAGATGCACAAAACTGAATTGGACCAAACCAGTTTGAGAAAACGTTGTGAAAAACAAAAAATTTTATATTTATATATTTATATATATATATATATAATATATATATATATATATATATATATATATATATTATATATATATATAATTAGCACATGCATAACGATTTATTTTTTATTTTATATGCAAATGTTTAAAGATTTTGACCTCAGGCTTTTTTTTTTTTTTTTTTGTAAAAGATTCTCTAGTTCTACTGTATTGCATCCATCTTGCATCGTTATTTGGTTGATGATTGCACTGTTTTTGTTATAATTATTACCGAAAAGATCTGTACATAAAACATTAATGTTAAATACCTACCAGAATAGCTCAATACGACACATATGAAATAAAACACGTGTTTTGTATAGAAGGCGTACCCGAGGCAGGCACTGTGATGTCACCGCTGTGTATAAACCGTGCCCGAACTAGGTCCTTTAAATAGCAGCTACAGACAGAGACCAATGCATTACAGCTGTTGCCCTTCTTATTTGCTCAACACCAGAGCAAGACTGTAAAGAATCCGAAGAAAGAAACGAAGGAAACACACACGATGTCTTATGGAAGTACAGACTCGCTCATGGTCAGCCCCTCTGCCCACGGCACCAATAAGTTCGACACGGCCCACCGCAAGAAAGCCGTGGCTAACATCTTCGAAAACGTCAAAGAAGATTCGGTTCTGAAGCTGTTTCAGAAAACCGGGGACAGCAAAGCGCAGGAGAGAGCCAAAATCATCTTCTCCCTGGACCAAGAGCCCGAGGAGATTGCGAGGGGCTTGGTGGCACTGAAACAGAGGAAAAAAAACAAGATGCTGCGGATTGCAAACTTTATCCGCGCTTCGATGAAACTTCTTTGAGCGACACGTACAAGTAAGCCGGTTGACGACTTGGCTAGCTATTATGACTACCGTAGAACAACTAATGACAAGGACTGAAGCAGGACACGGCGGAGAGCCACGCCACGCTGCACAGTCAAGCGACACGCACTGTGAGATGAACAGAGAGATGGCGATTACACAGAATACAAGATAACGACACGCACCCCTTTTGTGCACGGTAAAGGAGCATGGAAAATTATGAAGAACAAAAACCAAATACACGCACAGGACTTGAGAACACCAGAGACAGTGTGAAATGCGCGACTGTGCAAAAAACAAAACAAAACCACCACCACCAAAAAAATACGGGTCTTTTGTTTCCAAGCAAAACTAGAAAACGAGACTTTGTACTGGACTGCTGCAATTAATCCACGGTGGTTAATTGATTTGACTTTTATGCATTTGTTAAAATGCATCAGCTCGCCTTACAGGTGCTGCAATTTCAGGAGGAGATGCAACAGGCTTGCAAGACCTGCATGCGACAAAAACGTTGGGCACTTAAAAACTAAACTGCGGAACGTGTTGCATTAGGTGTGACTGAATTGTTACCTTCTCTTGTGGCAGTAAATGTTATAACTACAATAACAACGTTTATAGTATTTGTATTATTAATAGTGGTTATTTATTTTGCCATGCATTTTTTTTTTTTTTTTGTTTGTGATAAAAAATATATACATGACACGAAATGTGATTGTCCTACTAAGGATGTCATGTAATCAGCACAATAAATTTTTTATATTCTATGAAATGAAAGTTTTATTTTCTGTCTTTTTAAAAATTGTTACCTTAGATATGTGGGACCAGAACACACAGTACATATTTTGTAATTTAATGGGATATTTGAATGAAACCAAAAAGAGTTTTCATTGCAAGCCAGGAAACCAAAACAAGTTTTCATTGCAAACTCTGCGATTCTATTAACCAGCCTTTCAATCTCTTTAAAAAAACGAATTGATGCCTGCAGCATCTTATCCAAAGGTTTCTGGGCTGATTCACCATGTAGCATTTTACATCACATAAAGCCTGCTCAATTTCCATGCAACTAACCCATCATCACCACTGGAAATGGGGATTGCAATGCCAATCTGGGTACCTTACAGAAAGGGCAGTGTATATATTAACACATAGCTGCATAACAATGGGCTTTCCTGGAGTGCTTTGATGCTGGAGTATGGTTTGCTATTCTTTACCCCACTGTAACTGGCCCCCCTGCCTAATATTTGCATTCCCTGAATAGATTACTACTGTCCCACATACAGGTATCAGTCCGGCAGTAGTACCCCAAAAGTTATTTTTTTTTTTTTTTTAAAGATAGGATAAGCCCATATGCAAGAAGTACAAGAAATGTGCCTTTACTTTCGGTTTTACTTTTTGGTTTGATGTCCCGGACAGGCAAGTTTAGCTGCTGCATTTCAAAATAGAAAATGAATTGATAACTATTAAAAAAAAAAACCAAAACACACACACACACACACACACGCACACAAAGCATTATTTTATATTTGGAAAGGACTTTCATACTCAAGTGTTTCCAGGCAGGTTTTCAGTAGTTTCCTTTATGACAAAGAATGCATTGATCATAATCCTAACTCAATATTTGAACTGGGGGGTTGTTTTATTACGCACTGCTCATGATTATAGCAGTTGGAGCAAACCGGTTTGTGCATGCAAGATAAGGTATTTGCTACAAAGGTTATTAACACCAGGACTGGGCACCTATACAAAAATTTCTCAGACGGTAGCAACATGTAACTGGAATCTAGGGGGCAACAGCTATCTGTGCTATGCACCTGCCCTGTTTAGACTGAACCTACTGCATCTAGCAGATTTGCAATACTTCATAGTGACTTGCTTGGGTAAGATAGTGGCTCTATCTCAAACTAACTGTACATTGCCATTGTGGCCTTAGCCTACTTGAGACGTCATCCCATCACACAGTCATACGTTCTGAGGTAAGACTTGGTGTAAAAGTCAAGCTTCGGAAAGAGCTTTTCTATAGCATAGTTCTGCTGTGTTCAGGACAGTAGCTCTAGTACTGTCAGGGTTTTATTCATTGACTGGATTGAATCATATTGTTTCAAGACCACAGTGGTATATTTTCAGGTGATATTGGGATTGAAATAACTTGTAGAGAGGCAATAGTTTGCCCGTGTAGGTAACCCTTGATTTTTTTAAACTTTCATTAAACTGCTGTCTAGTGAAACTCCTTTTTAATACTGTCAAATTTCCCAGCAGTATAATACCAGTGTACTTAATGAGTCAGTCAGTGTGAGGTTACCCACTGTTTTGTCTTTTGTTATGGTAACAGGAGCAGACAACACAGTGCTGTGTGGGGGCTGTGTGTGTAACTTCCTGAACACCTCTTCCTTAAATTCCGGAAGAATCTAGTTCTGACTGACCAGGGTGTGGAATAAATGCCAGCATGTGGCTTGCGGGACCCAGTAAACACTCCTTCAGCAGATTCAGAGGCAACCTCCCCAGGCAAAGGATTTTCACCTTGAAGCTTTACTTTCCAGTCCTGGATGTATTGCTCAAAATTCATTAATTAAAAGAAGAGCAAAAATCTTTATAAGTTGGGGATTATTTGCACAGTAATTTTGAATCATGTTTTAACTATACTTAATGCTTACTGTCTTTATTTTTGCTTGCTTTCCGTGCTTTCACTTTTACTGCACTTTACTATGCTTTTACCACAGTTTACTACAGTAAACTTTTAGAAGGATGACAACGCCCTAGTCCCTTACAGTTCGGCTGCCCCATTTTGTTTTCTAGACTTTTTGGTGCAGTCCATTTTTCTTCGACCACTTCCTGTGCTGCAGTAACAGGATCTCTCACCTGAGTCCTGCACTCAATGAAGACCAAACGCTTATTCAACTACCCAGTTATTGGGGAAGGAGTGAAAATATATACAGCAGTGTGCAAATTTATTACAACAACCCATTGCTCCTGCAGTTTTGATTTGTTGTGGGTAAGAAGTCAAACCACTGCCACAGAAAATCTTGGACAATTGTCAAAATAGGCAAATTACTGATTGTCTAATTTAATTGATGACTTTTAATAGGCCGCACATGCAATTCATTTCAAATAGTAAGAGAAAAGGAACACACAGCCTCAAATGATTAAATGCAGGAGACTTTATAGAAGTTGTCTAAGATGCCTGATTAAAGCACAAAGTGGTCTAACATTTTCACATGAGTGCCTATTGTTTCTATATCCCTGATTACTGAGTGGAATTGTTGAGAGGATTACTGGGTGGAGTGTGGATGATACCTTAGGGGGACTTTCCATTTAACTTCAATGCAATTTAAAACACATGTTTTAATGTAATTCCTACTCTATTAATGGCAAGACCGTGTTGCCTTTATCTCTGGGCCACCTTGGGGCAAGCCTACAGCAAGCCCTGGCCCCCATAATCCTGTTCCCATAGATACCCTCCATCATATTGTGTCCCATGAAGGTACTTTGCAGGGTAAAGAAAAAGACTGATAAATTCACCTTTCTGTTTTCTCCAGGAATTCAACGTGTCAGCAAAACCAGGAGTTGTTAGGAATATTTAGCAGCTGAGGTTCTTTATCAAGAACGGTTAGCTGTGGAAACCTAGATTTTGTACTTTGGTTCCCATTTCGACTGCCTTATTTTTCATGCATGCATTTTGACAAGCCATAAAAAAGCATGGATAAAACTGCCCTGGTACAGCATATAAAGAGAATACAGAACGGGTCTCAGTGATCGGAGCGATCTTCCTTCCACTGTTATATCACGAGTCTCATAGCATAACCTCTATTAACAGCTGTCAGAACCCCCCCCCCCCCCCCCCCCCTCCCAGCGCTGGTCTGCATTGTGTTTTACCGAGTCTCTTCCTGTAATGACCTCTGTTCCTGCGGTCTGGCTCCAGTGCAGGGAGTGTTTGATATTTATACAGACGGCTTGTCTCTGGAGCGCCAGGCTTGAGGGGTTGGGTGGGGGTATCTTATTGTTCTACAAGTGCTTGGATCTGTGGAACTGGAACTATAAATAGAACCCCCAGAAATCGTATAATAAACAGGTTCAAATTAACTAGAATAATCCTCCCGGTTCAATACTTAAAGTATAAAACCCCATTAAGCCACGTACTGTGTAAGGGCGTCTTATGGCCACTTCTAAGTTTATAACCATCTGTTTGCAATTGCAAATAGAACAGGTGAGTTCTGTGCTTGCCTGCCAATGTTAGAGCCATCTGCTTGCTTGCGTTTGCAGTGTAGAAGCTGGAAAGCTCCATAGAAAAAAAAAAACTACTGGTTCACAAATCGTACGTCGACACTAGACCGGGGTGACCAAACCAACCCCTTTCATTTCATTTAGATATCTTCTTGTGCATTCAGATTGCCCAAGCCCTGAATCAGATTGTTATAAAGGCATTTTCTTATAAATGCTGTAGCTACATGTTATTGCTATAGCCTGTGATTATTACCAATAGCGACCGGCTGCTGACCTGCTGTTGTCTCTATGGATCCTTTGTGACGTTTTCATTGAATCTGCACTGTTTTGTTCTATAGGATAATGCGAGAAACTGACTTGCAGGCAGACTGCAATGGGCATGTCCCTGCAGCTGTGGTATTACTGTACACAACAGTATCAGAAGTAGCACAAGGGCAGTGGCTGGGGTTTTGTTTAGTAACATTACATTTGCATACACAAACAATTGACAATCCCCAGGAGGTCTCCAATGTAGTGAACTGCTGTGCAGATGTGGGTGTTACGAAGATAGATTTTGTTTAGTTTAATTCACATCTTTTACTCAAATGGACTGTCAAAACATTCACGCACATTGCATCAGTGAGGACTTAAAGCAGAACAGCTCAGCGGCTTGAAATACACAGAAACACGCTGGTTCTGCTCAACACTTTAATGAGGAAAACCATAATTCTGTGTAGCATATTGTAAGTGAACTTCACTTTAAGGCTAATTGCATTTCGGATGAATGCGTCTTGGTGCTACGCAAAGCAAAATGTAACTGAGGAACCGTAAATCTGAGGGATACAAAACCAGATGTATTTCTCTTCATATAACACAGGCTGTCCGTCAAATCAACAGTACGAAGGCCACTCTTGAAAAGAATACCTCTGTTTAGAAAGGGGAACAAGACTAAAAGGCTAAAATATGCACAAGGACACAGAAACTTGATAGATGGAACAATGGTCAAAGATGCCTTTGCTTGGCTTGTTTATTTCAAAATTTCAAATTAATAGCACAAGCACTGCTATCTGTTACCCGATAAAACCAGGCATGAGGGGAAAACCATTCAGAATGAGTGATAAAGAAATTGTTTAAAGATGTCGGCAGATACTGTAGGTCTGTAGTCTGTTAAGTCACAACATTTGTAGTGTAGTACTTATTAGCCGAGTTGAACTTTTTCCAAAAAGTGAATTCTCAAAAGTAACTGAGTCACAGCATACGAAATTTTCTAACTGAGAGAACTGCGTAGATCCGACTTCAGGAAAGTAACAGCGCTGGGTACGTGTGAGAATATCCATTTGAACCAATCCTGATAAAGAAAGAAGGCGGGTTCCACCTTTTCTGGAACCGGGATTTGCTGAATGCCCACAAAGCGTGACCATATCAGAAAGCAGACATGAGGAGGGGTGGGCGGGGCGATTAACTGAGGAATTGTGGGGATTGAAGTCCTGCGCTGGCGACTGCTTTTGCGAAACATAAAAAAAAACTGAAAAACATGCATGATAATAAACAGGCAAATAATAGCCAAACCGCCAAAGACAAGATTTACATGCTAGATGTTTTTAAAAACAAGCCAAATTTGGCTGTGAAAACTTAAAGCTGAGGGAACACAAAGCCACGTTCTGGCTTGGAGACTTGAGGTTTGACAGCAAAGTCACCTCAAACTAGGTGACCCAGTCTCCTGGACCCAGGTTTCAAGCCACTGTTCCTGTAAAAGTGGTTGCCTCAGAGAGCTGGAATACACATATAAGACATCATTACACAGAGCAGTCTTAAACAATCTGACAACTACAAATCTTTAAAGCAAAAAACTTTTAAACTACATACAGCTATGGCCAAATGCCACCCTGAGGAATGAACAAAATTAGCTTCATAAAGTCGAATGAAACATGCTGGACAATGTTACGTTAACATCCTGAATTACATACCGCTTTGTAATTTTCCATATAGTTAAAAAAAAAGTGACATTTCAAAATGATGTTCATATATATCCTAAAATTGTAGGTGATCCAAAACTTTTGGCCATAGCTGTACCTCCCCAACATTAGAAACCTGGCTTTGGTTACAGCAATCTTTTTAACCTATTGCAGTCCAACGCACAGGACCCCCAGTTAAACCATGCTTGTTTATCCACAGTCTGATTCACAGACACAACCCTCCAAGCTCACAGATTATAGTCTGGAAGGGGGATTCCAGTGTGCGTAATTGCTGACATTGGGAGGGGTTTGTGTTACCACTCAAATCCCCAGGTCAAACAATGGTGGAAGCCAGTTTACGCATTTTGCAGATTACTGGGGAGCTGAGGCCAGCATCAGACGTTATCCAGGGGAAGTGCAAACAGATTTATTCTGAGCTGGGAGCAGTTCCAACTGATACAGTCCTGGGATCTGCCTTTTCGTTCTCGTAACAGGCTCTTTTGATGCATTAAATAGAAAAAACATTACAAGAAGAATTTAATCTTCTCTGGGTTAAGGCTTTGTCAAAATTCTCATGCATCCTATCCTGTGTACAGATGACATCCCGTGCGTAGAACTTATGTCCACTTCTAAAGTGAAAAATATAAACACTGTTTGTGTTCTGGCTGGGCGAAGTCGCTGGTCTTCTCAGGGGATTCCGGAGGGAGCGTTGCATTGGCGCTGGCGCTCCCACGGGTTAGGGAGGCAAAACCGTTCAGGGATTGTTTCTCCTCATCGCGCTACAGCTGACCCTGCCAGCCAGACATCCAGTTAGCTCAGAGTGGAAACCTGCAGGGCTGGCCTTTGTCCTCCAGAGGTAGCTCGCTGACATCCGCTCTCGAGTTCCTGGATGTGGAAGAGGAAGCTGGCTCGGTGGTAGGATCGGAGGACGCCCGCTGACCCCTTCAGTCCTCCTGAGCTGTGTGGGGGAATTGCAGCGGTGAGGGGGGAGGGGGACTGGACATTTTAAATTGTGAAGAAAATCAGGGGGGAAAGTAATTGGGCACTCTAAATAAAATTAAAAAATACACTCTGGTGTAACAGCACCATAGTGCAGGAGTACAATCTGTAGTGCGTTTATTGTTATAACAGAAATAATTTGGCACAGTTTGAGCTGACAGAACCTTTATACAGGCGTGCATGAGATGACATCTTGTATAATAATACGAGGTGCCTGCACACCATCTAGTAACTCGTACAAGAAATAGCCACAGAAATCAGAACTGGAAAGTAATTCTTACAAAGTAGTGCAACTGAAAAAAATCGTGTGAGGAACAGATCGGATAGTAACACTTGCATTCCAGAACAGTAGATAGATTAGAATTTCCGTCAAGTTCTGTACACGGTTGGCTTGGGTTAGTATGTTCTCTAAATAATTATAAAACGGTTCTAATCAAACATAGTCCATCTATACCCCTACTGGGGTTCACTGTCCAGTCAGTTGGACACAATGAACGCTAGGGTAAAAGGGAGAGATGGTCTCTCGGTCAGTTAATTTAAGCACTTGTAAAAATCTAGTAAGAGGAGCTCTGGTGGTCTTAGCACAGCTCTGAGCGGATTTTGGACCAAACACGTCATGCTTGCCACGTTTGCCTACTGCAGTCAGCACATTGTACTTTGTACTGTCCAGATTTGTTTTAATGCCTCTGTCCTTTCCTCTTTCTGCTTAGATCATTATTAATTAGGCTTAACCACTCCAGCAGAAAATGTTAATTATCATCCCCTGTGTCTGTTTCTGAGAAAGCGCCTAAAAGTTACAATTCTAAAGTGTTAGAAAAAAAAAAAAAAAAAAAAAAAAAAAAAAAAAAAAGATCTAGCAGGAACACGCTTCAGTGCTGCTAGTCACGCTTGTGATTTGCAGACGTTCCCTAGACAGGTAGCACTGGGCAAACAAACAGCACCTGCTTTCTAAATCTGTTGTGATGATATTTATGAATTCGGGTCAGCTGTGTGGTGAGCCGTTTGCTTTAGTTAGATACTGCAGGTCACAACTCCGGTCACCAGAAGGTTCTCAGGAAAAGGACACTGTATCAGTACTTTAAACATGACGTTATTGACTTGTTTAGTCTAAAAATAGGGTAGGTGTCTGAAAATAGAGAACATTTTTATAGGAGCTTAATCAAAATGCTATCTATAGGCAGTGATGTCTGTAAACATATCAACTTAAAATTATGCAAATGTTTGATTCTGCAACATTTCAGTTTGCTTTGGCACAACTAAAATTGGAAGAGGTTTTTATGTGTACTGGATTCTGTTGAGCTGAGGAGAACACATAGAAACATAACCCCTGCCTGAGCCAAACAATCTCATCCAAAGAAATATTTGAGGGCTGCATCACATCGATATTAGGGTCTGCTTTGGAATATAATGCAAGTTATTTCGTGTTATTTCATTTTGCTAACAAGCTGACCTTGATAGAATACAGTATTGCAGTTCCCTCAATAATTCCTCTGTCATTTATTTTATCCTGTAAGTATTTGGCTTGCGAAAGGGAAGTTTTCAGTTTCATTGGTAGTACAATATTCTTCCCTGAAGAATGGCCACAGCAGCTCTGCTACACACACAAACAAGAGATATTGAGGGTCACAGACATATATACAGTGAAAGAGATGCCAAGATCGACATTGTGAGCCGTTTGGTTTTCTGTTATCTGCAGGGAGCAACAGCAGAATTTGCCATAGAGCAGGAAGATATGTCCCCATATTCAGCCCTATAAGGACTGATTTAAGAAATGTTTTAAGGACTGTTGTTTCAAAGTCTGTTTTGATTAATAAAACCAATCGTACACTTCATAAAATCCCCTTTCTACCCTTTAGAGAGGCCTTAGAAGCTTATTCTAGTTTTTTCAACAAACTGTTTAACTGAAGAGAATCCTTAAATACACTCCTTAATAAACATTCCTTAAAACATTCCTTAAATGATCTCCAAAAAGATATTGCTGCTCTAGAAAGAGTGCAAAGAAGAGCGACCAGAATTATTCCGGGCTTAAAAGGCATGTCATATGCAGACAGGCTAAAAGAATTGAATCTGTTCAGTCTTGAACAAAGAAGACTACGTGGCGACCTAATTCAAGCATTCAAAATTCTAAAAGGTATTGACAGTGTCGACGCAAGGGACTTTTTCAGCCTGAAAAAAGAAACAAGGACCAGGGGTCACAAATGGAGATTAGACAAAGGGGCATTCAGAACAGAAAATAGGAGACACTTTTTTACACAGAGAATTGTGAGGGTCTGGAATCAACTCCCCAGTAATGTTGTTGAAGCTGACACCCTGGGATCCTTCAAGAAGCTGCTTGATGAGATTTTGGGATCAATAAGCTACTAACAACCAAACGAGCAAGATGGGCCGAATGGCCTCCTCTCGTTTGTAAACTTTCTTATGTTCTTATGTTCTTATGTATAGACAACAATAGGGCCCAACAGCAATAGCAAAAACATAAATAAATATTATTGAATTGTTTGTTTTAGGAGGTGTTTCCATTCTCAGAATACCATTGAACCTGTATGCACATATGAGGAGGGTCCTCGTAATCCGAGATTACGTTAATCTACAAGGTTACAAATGTATATAAATCAGCAGGTTGTCAGAATCAATGCAATCAGAAAAGCTTGTAGGAGAAGTATAATCATGTTCACCAAGTAGGGTGTGACAGACAGACAGACAGAGTGACAGACAGACAGACAGACAGCCGGACAGAGCGGAGCATTTGAGGAGAGGCATCCATCAGCTTGGTTAGGAATGGTTTTCCACAGCAGCAGTGCAAAGTGGCTAACTGACTACAATCACCTCGTTTCAACACCAAAGAGGGACACCGCAGTGTTATATCCTGCTGAGATGCTGAGCGACTGTGCCGTGGGCTTTTCAGTTCGGCAGGTCAGAAGCCCTCGCGATTAGGGAATGTTCTGAGGAGAGGGAAAGCAGCTATCGTCTTGCCCAAATCCAGGGGTCTGAATCAGGCAACATTGTGGAAGAAAATTGCAAATTAGTGTTCAAAAGCAGGTCTAATCCAAACCATTTGGGACCTTGCACAGATCAGTGTTTTGTGCTAATGAGCAGAATTTGTGCCTGACTCCTTGTCTGGTCTTTGTTTGATGTTTTTTGACGCTTAACATTTCATCACAACCATTTGGTTGTTCCAGCTGTACATGTTGCGACACATCATAGAATGATTTGCAGTTGAGTTAGTTTGTGCTAATTCCTCACCACCCAGTCATATTGCGATGGGAAGACCAGCTCACCATATATATATACTGTTTGGCAGCTTTACCCAGTTTAATTGAGTGCTCTGGTGTGGGGCATGGTACACTGACATACCCTGGGACTCCTGATTCCTCTGGAAGGAGGAACGAATGCTGTAGTTTTCTTAGGAGCCAATCAGCCACCTGCAAGGTATCAATAGCTAAAAAGTGGTGCTGTTGGCTCACTAGCTTGTCTCTTGAAGCTCTTAAAAAGCTGAATTCCGAGAATGACTTTCCTTAGATCAAGCTTTGCATCTGCCTAGTAATTTCAAACCAACAGGTTTCAAACAGCTTCGGTCTTCGGTTACGCGGTCCTGCATGAGGGGGATGTGATGAATTTACTGTTTAAAGCTGCCACTCTCGTTTAAAAATGGAAGCAAAGAAGAACACCAGGAGGGTGCCTACGCTGCATTCAGTACACACAGGGGAAAAAAAAAATGTGACAACAGACAGGATCGTTTCTACTCAGTCGCAGTTCCATTAAAGGCAAAGCGACTTCCGAATAAACATTTCATCTTTTGGCAAAGTTCCCTTCTTACAGCTTCCTTGGTCCTCGTTTACAAATAATCAAACCCCACCCCCCTGTCCCTGGCAACGACTCCACAACCATTAAAAAGAAGATGCATCATCTAGAGACTGTGTAGCGTTAATGCACTTGTAAAATAAGTCTTCTTGTACAAGAACACGCCAAGCTGAATCATAGAAAAAGCTACTCTGACATAACAAAGACTTTTGATTAGCTTTTAAGCTCCTCTGAGCGGTTCATAAAACCAGGACACCCACACCTTGGAACCCATCCAACCTAACAGTTTGGTATTGAAACTCTGGAGTGCCCTTTCACAGAGCACAAAACCCAAGGGATGCATATTTAGTATCATTGCAGTGTAAACACAGTTAGTTTTGTTTTGTCCTGCAACAGAACTGTGACTTGTTATGAAAGAAACTTATTTCCCCAGAATGTTATATTTTAGTATCACTTCAGAATCACTTCAACGCCTGCTTGTTTTTCTATAGTTACTCAACAGCATGAATTGTCTTGTAAAGCAACATCAGTATTTTCGAGGGGAACTTCAGAAGGAAAAGTGTTGGGTAAGGGAGTTAAATACACCCATACCAGGATACTTCTGGCACTGCTGTTCAGGACAGATCAGATCTTTGTTGTATATAAAATAAAATTAAAGAATGAAGTTTATTACTGTGTATCCCCCCAAACTGAAACTTGATCAATAATAAAAAATAATGAAAAAAAAAAAAAAAAAAAAAAAAAAAAAAAAAAAACTAGTTTGATCTGACTTATTTAACAAATGAAACCGCACCTCGCCAGACACTGCAAATTTGAATCACTGACAACTTGTGGTCTGAAAATTTGTCAGCACAAAGTCGCCTCGTGTCTCATGGGCTGATTCAGAGGTGCTAGCAGGAGTCAGCACTTTGACTTGCTAAAAGCACTGTTACCAAATACTGCTTTTTTTTTTGTGCCAGAGTTCAGAAGTATATCTAAGGACAGCGGGTAAGCTGCTTCTCCTTACGAAGTCAATTTTTCGTGCGACAATTGCACCCCCTACTGTACATTTACTAGAATGCAAATGCACTGACATGCAAAACCCCGACAGAAAAGCATGACAAAATCGGCTAACCCTGTCTCCAATTACTTAGTAGTAGTTACTTAGCAAATGCATGTGCGCTTCCACATAATTACAGTGTTAGTATGTAAATATTTTGACTCTTTAACTATTTTCTGATACAATTGTGTGCTTACATATATCTTACAAAAAAGTTAGTACACTGTAATGCCATTCTAGATCAGCTGCTCACATGCCCTTGAAGATATTTAGCTGAGTGTGGGTTAGGCTGACACACCACAGTATGCAGATGAAAGGTGGACTTGGCAGCTTCCAAGCGAAAATATTTGCGTAGCTTTGCTTTGACGGAACAGGACGCAGCTTTTTAGGCCGGCTTAAACCTTTCCCACCGGTCTGCTTGGAAGATTTACTCACCTTCCTATGAGTGGGTCCGGCTGACTGCGATTATTTCGCTACACGTGTTTGATTTGTGTTTTAACTTAGGGTGGGGGGGGGGGGGGGGGGGGGGGGGGGGGGGGGGGGGGGGGGGGGGGGGGGGGGGGGGGGGGGGGGGGGGGGGGGGGGAGGGGGGGGGTGTGGTTGGGGGGGGGGGGGGGGGGGGGGGGGGGGGGGGGGGGCGAGGCGAGTTCAGTTCAATTCAAATGCTCGTCACTGGCTCCCTCTAGTGGACGGAGCGCCGCATTGACATATATTCTGAATAAATTCTTATTGCAAGCTTGAGGTGCAGACCCAGGCTGAAGCGATTATTATAGTACAACTTGTTTTTTTTGTTGCAAACATTCGGTAAGAATTTAGCAGTTGAGAACTACTGCAGCTGTATTTGGTGGTGTGGTTTATTAACATATTATATAATATCATCTTGTTACCTATTGTCCTATCAATAAAGGTTACTACTAAGAGTAGCCAACTAGTCTCTCTCTCTCTCTCTCTCTCTCTCTCTCTCTCTCTCTCTCTCTCTCTCTCTCTCTCTCCAGAAAAAAAGACAAAGTTTGGAGGTCCAATTAAGACCCTAGCAACAGCAGAATCTTATTATTGCATTCTGACCCCAATTAAAGAATTTTTCAGAATTATCGTCGGGTCTTTGCAGTAGTACATTTGCTCAGAAACAGATGCACTGTTAATACAATATGAATCTAGGGAACAGTTTCTGGGCGCGCCGTTTCCTCTGCGTTCTTGGATTCTTCTGTAAATTCCTGATGCTTTTCTGTGAACAGGAATGCGCTCACTCTGCAGAACACGCAGTCACTAAATTAAACCAACACACCGACTAGTGTAGTTTTCGACGGGTTATAAAATAACACAACAAAGCACTGCTCAAAATGCGCTTCATACTATCAGAGGATCTGGTGTGGTGCTATTTTGCTGCGAACGCAGAATGACCGTATTTGGTCATGAATATGAACACTTTGTGTTTAAGCACTTCTGTTGTATATTGTATATTTTTCATATGAGCTACATCTCCCTGGAAATTATCTATTCCAACCGATCTCTCAGTTACTTGTCTATTAACCCTTAATTGAACTGATCATGTGCTTAACTAGACCTTTGGTTCCCAGCTCCTAAAAAGTCGCAGAGTTCAAGTTACTTATCAAATGTTATCGCTAACTTGAAATCTACAGCTGTTCAAGAGCTGAAAACAAGTAAAAAGGTCTAATTAAGCAAATTAGCAGTTCAATTAAGGTTCTAGTTGATTGAGAGCTCAGTTGGAATGAAAATCAGCAGACAGTGGGGTCCCAGGACAAGGGTTGGGAAGCCCTGCTCTACGGTATAAGTGGTTTGGAACAGCTTTATCGCAGTGGTTCGGGGCTTCCTGGGCAATCACAAAGCCGAAAACTATGGTTGAGACTCTGGTGAAGAACTACGGCACAATGGGCTGTAGGATGTTCCTCAAAGTCCATATCCTTGATGCTCATCTTGATAAATTCAAGGAGAACATGGGAGCGTACTCGGAGGAGCAAGGCGAGCGCTTCCACCAGGACATACTGGACTTTGAACGCCGCTACCAAGGACAGGATAACAAGAACATGATGGGAGACTACATCTGGGGGCTGATTCGTGAAAGTGATTTACAGTATAATCGTAAATCCCGAAAAACTACTCACTTCTAAATCTTTTGTAATCATTTTTTGTATTACTTTAGTATAAATACATGTTAATTTGGATTCATATTTTTTTTTTTCTGCCTTTATGTGAACGAAAAGACCGTTTTCTCATTGGAAATAGGTACATTTCAAAATATCACTGTCCTGGTCACAAAAGCAAAGTTTGTGGGGAATAATAGCCATTTTCTATACTTTTGAAGCATAAGCAATTAGGAAATAACACTTACTACCCAGGAACAAAAATTGTGTTACATAGTGTTATTCCAATTAATTCCAAAAGCCTACTGTCACACTTGCAACGAATGCACTTGTTTTACATTTAAATAACGGGGAAGCAAATGTGAAAGAGGGGGCTATTTTTCAGCCGTTTACACGAACCTCAAAATAAATAATTAAATAAATAAATACAAGCATACATACATAAATAAAAGCGACCTTTTTTTTTTTTTTTTTTATTGTAAGCGGACTTGAAGGCTGTGAACCGCGGCAAATTGAGTTTTGTGACGGGCAATCGTGCTGATTTAGCACGCCGCATTGAATTTCATTATAAAATCAGAGCTGATATATTCTCAGAATCAAATCTGAAAACCATGAACGGCCTGTGTCAGCACTTATGGGATTTTTTTTTTTTGTTGTTTTTTTGTTTTATAATGACTATGATACTTTTGTTTTTTTTGGCCTAGTTTTCAAGAAGGACTATGTGAGTGGAACTTTTTTTTTTTACCGATCGATGTTTTCATTGAAGACCGTATGTGACTTTACCAAACCCACCCTGCCTACTCTATATAGACAGAGAGCAGGTGGGACTGGCAGCATTGAAAAGGTACATTGTCACTCCAAACAAACTCAAACCCAGATATAGTCAGATTAAAAAGAAAAATAAAACAACGGTAATAACTCAAAATGACCTCAGAGTAAAAAAAAAAAGGCAATACACCTGCCAAAACACGGTATATCTGAGTGAAAAGAGAGGTTCCCCGAGATTGAGAACCACAGAAGTGTCGCGCCACTTGTATAACACCGGCAATAAGCCATTGTTAATATTGAAATCGGAACATCTATCTATACAGAGCCCAGAGAATTCAATAACAGCAAACAGCTCTCTATCCAAGGAGAAAAACAAAATCTAACAGGCAAAATGCTCAATGAAGAAAAAAAAGTAAACTGAAAATCGTTTATTTCATCCTTATGTATTACATTATCGAAGTGATTACTGTCCTTCATTATTTAGATAGATAGATAGATAGATAGATAGATGTGAAAGATGCTGCTGTCTCATTGATTATACTGGATTATGTTATCTCCACCACAGAGCGAAGGCACACAGCTGCTCCCCCGATTAGACCTGGGAGCTTTCAATTTCAGCCCAGCGGAAGGCGGAGAGTGGACCTTGCCCTGTAGCATTACAGCTAACACAACAGCATTTGTTCATTGCTGCCCCGGTCTAATCTTTTACTGAAAACCGGAGCTGTCAAATTAGCTTTCGGATGAGTTGGGGAGCGGAGTGGAGGAGAGCAACATTGAAAAGACAATTCTGTTGCCTTCAAATTGAATTCCACTAACCCAGGATGAGATAATCCGTCGCAACCTGCTAAGAATCACTCAGCCAGAACAGTTAATAACGACTGTATAATTAGCCCTTTAGTGCTGGGTCGAGATGCACTTTAAAAAGATACATACTGAATTAGAATCATTCATGCTTGGAATACATAATACCAAAATCTTATAAAACAGCGGTCTTTTGACCTTGTTTAGTAGAACCCTTTACTCACCTTCAGCATTCAATAATTCGCTAATAAAATATATTTAAACATTTCTCATATTTATTTTCAAGGAAGCAGATCAGAAACGTTTTCTCCATTAGCAAGAGCCTGGAAAAAAAAAAAAAAAAAAAAAAAAAAAAAGTTTATTTTTACCAATAGGTGTCACTAAAGCGTCATTTTGTTAATACAAAAAAAACCCCAAACAAACAAAAAACAAACAAACTGGAAGACAGACCGTTTAAAAACAGTTACAGGGCCAGAGCTGGTCTACAGAGGAAACGTAATGCATGTGAAATGGGAATGCATATTTAATTCCGGATTAAAAATCTCTTTCCTTTTACTTTTTGTAATTGTATTTGCCCTATATTATTTAAACAAAGCAGACAGTAACACTATGTAACACACTTTTTGTTCCTGGGTAGTAAGTGTTATTTCCTAATTGCTTATGCCTCAAAAGTATAGAAAATGGCTATTATTCCCCACAAACTTTGCTTTTGTGATCAGGACAGTGATATTTTGAAATGTACCTATTTCCAATGAGAAAACGGTCTTTTCGTTCACATAAAGGCAGAAAAAAAACATATGAATCCAAATTAACATGTATTTATACTAAAGTAATACAAAAATGACTACAAAAGCTATAGAACACTGCAGTGAAGAGCTGACCACAGCATTATTCACAACACAACGGACTGGAAATGATTGCAGATCACAAGCGAGGATTGTGAGTCTATGCCATACGAGATGTGATTTATAAATCGCGCCTGAGAAGCAAAGATCATACTGCACGTCTCAATTCTCAAGTAAAAAAAAAAAAAAAAGTGTTAAATCTTCATTTTTGTGATATAATACGCATGGTTTGTGTTACAAGAGCCATCGCCCAGTTCGAGAAGGCAGACTGCAAACGAGAACTCAAGACGAACCATCCGCAGAACGCACCAACCATGGCTAGGCAGCTACTTTTGACTGTGCTACTGGGTGCATTCAACTGTAATTCAACAGAGCAATAAGTTGTGCAGGAAATGCATGCTTCTGATTGGTTGCTGAGATTGTTGTACAAGGCAGCACGTTCTTTTAGGACCAGAATACACAACAACGTGGAGAAGCTACTGTTTGGAGAGCTGATATAAATGTGGTTTACCTTGTTGTCTCCTTTCTAAATGCAGGTCAGGCTGCCATTTGGTAGAGTACAGTGTGGATTACTATTGTCTGTGTCCTCGTCCACCCCTAAAATCATCTCTCAACGGCCACCAGATCAAAATGACTTTCAATCACAGATGACCTTGTCATCAATCGAAGCGACGACCTAGATGCGAAAGGCTTTCTACCCCCATGGCCAATTCATTCCCTCAGCCCGTGCAGCCTGACCTGTTGGCTCCATCATGCACCTCTCCTCCGGGAAAGTGGCCCTTCTGTGCCGTCTGTCACTGTCATTATTAATCCAGCAAGGCCAGGCGCCTCACCGGGGCTGAGATTAAACGAGAGCGACGGTCTGAAAACCCTCTGCCACTCAACATCCCCTGTATTATGTTACTATCTAGTGTATTATGTTCTTTCCACTATTGAATGTATTATGCATTGTTTTTTACTGTATATCGTGTATTATGCATTTCTCTGTATTTAAAGTACTATGGATATTCTTGTATTTATTGCATCTTGTAAAGCGCTTTGTGATGGTGGTCCACTATGAAAGGTGCTATATAAAATAAAGATTGATTGATTGATTGATGATGTCATTGCAGCGTGGTAGAGTCTAGAGCAGGGTGTCAAACTCAGTTCCTGGAGGGCCGCAGTGTCTTCTGGCGTTCATTCTACCCGTGCTCTCAATTACTTAATTGGTCTAATTATTTGATTAACTGGACATATTTAACTTTTCTCTTCAGTCCTCAGAATGTTTCATAGATAGTGCACCTTGAATCAAGTGCATTTTTAAAACCATCAACTGTAAAAGACCTTGAAAAATATTTAATATGTCAAATTAAACCAATAATTTGATCAATGATGTTCATTGAGAGCTGTGGCCCTCGAGGACTGAAGCTGACACCCCTGCATTAATCTGAGGTCAGGACCCAACAGTCTGCGTGCACGCACATCCATCCTTGTTGAGATCCCTTTTTGTGTATTACCTCCTACTAGTAAACCCTGCTATAATTACACTCTGCTATTAAATGGTTGCATTTGTGTTTAAGATTAAATGGTTGCGTCACATCCGATTGCAGTGATGATGAATCCTGCTTTGGATCAAATCCTGGTGTCGAGCAACATGACAAGTGAGACTTTAACACAAACTTGTCTGTTCGATCGGATTTGGCGTTTCCCTGGTGTGAGGCGTGTGTCCTGATACGGACGCTGTAGTTTACTGCAGCACTGTTGCACTTGATTGCGAGGGTTGCTTTCAAGACTATAATAGACCTGCAATGATCCTCTGCCTACCTCTCCAATTGCGTGAAATATTACAATATTAATGACTGAATAGATCCCTAAAGACGCCTTCCAGCACTTTGTGGAGTCATGTCAAGGCTGCAAATGGTGGACATACCAAAAATAATGTAAAGGTCCTATTAAAGTCACCAGGGGGCGTATATCCACACTCACTTATTTCTATCGAAATCTACTAATATGTTTGTGATGTCATTTACTACACAGTTAATGCTGTAACACTCCACTGTTCATTTCTATATAAACCAACAGGCATGATGGGATTGAGTCTGTTTATCCATTTATTTCTCTTTATTTTTCTTGCATGTTCTCTCGTTTTATTTCTTCTAAAATGAACTACTGGTTCATTAATTATTATTATAGATTATATATATATATATATATATATATATATATATATATATATATATATATATATATATATATATATATATATACATGAAACCTGCTTCACACAGACAGAACCTCATGAGACTCAGTGAGATGAAAGCAGCACTGTACCTTCTGTTTCATGTGACTCACACCACTCAAAGTGTAATGAGTCATGAAGACACTTCAGCCTGCTGTACAGGGTGAGTGACTCAGTACAGAGAAAGCGTGACACATAGAAACCCAGCTGAGGAGATCCGAGAGGAACGCGCTCAGCACCCCAAGGCATCCTTCACATCCTAACAGAAACAGGTCACTCGGTAATTATAACTCAAGGATTTCATATGCGCTTGGCGCTGCTAGCTTGTCAGCGAGAATCGTAACATGAAAAACAAATATTAAAAATATGACATTTGAATAAGACTTTACTCGTCCTACACAGGACATACTGGGGCATTAACTGTGTAATGAAATAACCAGGAGAGCTCAGTTGGAAATGCTCAAATGCCTGTATTACTGGATGTACTTTCCAGATGTACGACTGAAAGTGCTGGCCATTCTTGTTTAATGTGTGTGCGGAGCTAAGGGAATAGTTTTATTCAAATCTTTTCTCTATTACACCTGTAAGATTGCTGAGTCTGGAGAGAGTGTCTAGTCTTTTCAACATGCCATGCGGTCTAAAATTCGAGCTGGGCTGCTGTTAATAACACAGACGCTGGTTTTGAAGGTTGATCACGGCAAGATGAACTGTGCCTGACTGGGCTTGCCACTGATCTGCTAGGTGTGAGCTGCAGAGAATGAGAATAGTGTTTGCAGTTACCAGGAGGGGAGCGGAGCAGAGATCTGGGAGGGTACTGCCTTCCCTACGGCAGAAATGTATTAATTGGATCTGGGATGGCTTGATTTGGAAAGCCCCTCTCCCTCCAGGAATTCTCCTCTCTCCTTATTATGATCATGGGGAAAGAATATATTATACTACCTAGTAATAGCCCCAGTCCTATCAAGATGCCGGACCGGCAGATTCTCGATGAGGTACGCGCCTGGCCCTACATCAGGCAACTTTACAATCGAGGAGTGCAGTGGGAGTTTCTTAGGGCCCCTCCTCCCTCCAGACTGTCGATTCCTTTGTGCACGTAGTGTGTGGAAACATAAAGTGAGTAGGCTATGACTTTTTGCAAGGTAACATCATACTACTAGTACTCCATCTAAAGGCAGCAGACCCCTTCTCCTTTTCTTAATGATTTAATAACCTAGTAAGAGCCCCGCTCTGCTCAAGATGCCGTGACCGGCTGTGCTCGATGACTCAATCTGCAGCTCCTTCATCAGGGTTCAAAGATCAAGTGAGGGATTGCAGTGGGAGTATGGAAACACTGTGCTCCACACTGTCTTTTTTGTGTGCACGTGTGTGGGTCATCAGAGGCTGAAAGAGACTTCCATTGTAGTATTGATTTTTGCAAATGTCATGGCTTAGCATCTGACGCGAACGGTGTACTAAATAGAAGCGATCACAGAGAGAAAGATTTCCTGCCGTCTTCCCCAAAGACCCTTTCAGCTTGCTTATACTGACGTTCTTATTGTGACTCTTATTGTGTTCTTATTGTGAATATCTCATGATTAAAGTTTACTGAGGTGTAGTCTGAATACCATGGTAACATCTAGGACTCTGAATCATGTTAGTTATCATTGACTTGTCTAACTTGTTCCTGCTGTGAAGTAGTTCAATGCATGTAATGGTTGCTATGGTGGGGTAATTAAGGACCCCTCTCTCTTTCTCTCTCTCTCTTTCTCTCTCTCTCACTCTCTCCCTCTCTCTGTATCCCCCCTCTCTCTTTCTCTCTCTCTACTTCTCCCTCTCACTCTCCTCCTCTCTCACTCTCCCCCTCTCTCTCTCTCAATCTCCCCCTCTCTCTATCCCCACTCTCTTCCCCCCTCTTTCTCTCTCTCTTTCTTTCTCTCTCTGTAGCGCCGGCAATTTGCAACCCAGCGAAACCCATTCTATCAAACACAATGTGCTTTTGACAGGATTTTCATTTCCCCCAAAACGAAGTTAAAAGGATGGCACGTAAGACTGTCTATCAGTGATACAACACGTAAAATCCAAGAAACTGTTTTACACGCGTTTCCTTGATAACCCAAGCTTTAAAAACCATCTTCTTACCTCTTCTGAGCTCTACCACTTATATCATTATAACTTGCTGGCTGCTCCCTGGGCTATGTCTTTATAACATGCAGTGTAGGGATACACTGCATAATGAAACAGTCGGGGCAGCACACCATAGTCGACTAGTCAAATAGAAAAGTGACAGCTGACCTCTGAAACTGGTAGCTGACCAATCGCACGCCACGTGAAGTCATTGTGCAGCATAAGGGTTCAGATGGATGGAATCCATGGTATCTGTTAACATAAAAATGATATTTTAGAACATTAATACATACCAAAAATAATTCCAAAGCAGTTTTAAAACAGCAAAGTTATAAAGCGGTATGTTCACAAGCAGAGCACCAGGCACGATCAAACTAGCTGACCCCCTTAAAAACAGTATGGCAAATTAATTTCGATCTGCCACAAACTATATGATTCTTAGCCCCTTCCGGTGATGTAGTTTAAACTTACTCCAATGGTCTAGCTGGAATCAGATCATGTGACATCAATAGCACATATTATGTACCTATATATTATGTTTTATCAAGGCTCTACGCTACACTAACTAATATTTTTGCCTCTGCCTGTTGATTGGTGTTTCTTGCTCCATAGTATTTCTCTTTGTCATGCTTGTCGCTCTGATTTTGAATTTACAGCAGTGGCAGGGGAGGCAGGCTGCTGACGTGCTTTTATCTATCTTTTTTCAAAAGCTCTTTTTAAATGTAAAACACACATTCATGCTGTAGCCTAATAAACTGGCTGCTTTATCACTTTACAAATGCACCGTTTTGTAGAGATGCAGTAAAATAGGGTTACAGAGTGGCTGGTGTCTGTGCGTGCGGGTAATATTGGCATTGGCAGAAGCTGTGCACATGGTCAGTTTCATTGAAAGGAGGGTGTGACATGGCAGAGATCCTGCACAAGTGAAACGCGTGTTTGGTGGCTGGCAGTTGTCTTGGGCTCAGGTGTAGAGGAGCAGCCTGGGGCAAGACAGCGGCTTTTACACAGCCATGTGGTAAAATGTTTCATTGTGTAATTGTTTTATTAGTTAATTAGAGAAGTGTGGAATGTGGCCAGGTGGCAATTGAATGATTGAAGTCAATTTACATCCTGGCCACACCCCATAAAAGAGAACCAAGGAAATGTTTGCTTGGAGGGTGATTCAATGAAGGCAGTTGGCCCAGCTGGAATGGAATGGAATGGAAGGGAAGGGAAGGGAATGAAATAGAAAGGAATGGAATGGAAAAGAAAGGAAAGGAATGGAATGTTTGATGTGTTATTATAGTGTTTTGTTTGGTGTAGGTTTTTGTTCAACTCTTAGATTTGTTTTTGTGTTTTGATTTGTTTATTTGTGAAAAAAGAGCTTGGACCGGATCTATAAAATCGAACAGTGAGGTACATCTATAAGAACCATTTCAGGATTGTGCCTTCACTGTCTGTATCATTGCTACCACATTGGGGTGTACTCCTGCCGTTTCTGAGTTGTGCTGTCAGTCTGTCAACAGCTGGCAAGACCACCTTCAAATGAAGAGACTAGATTTCCGCATAGCAAGATGAAGACAGATCCCCAGCTGGAAGCATACGGAGACTGAGGGATCAAACAGACTGCTTGTGCAGATCTTTATCTATGGAGAGCGGCAGGCACATCAGCTCATTATATACAAATGACAAACTATTCTAGCACAGTTCTAAATAAAACATTTTAACTGCAGTCTAGTGATCTTGTAATGCAAAGCATCAGCACAGTGCAATGGTTCTGCACTTAGAGGAAACCATGGCAGCACAATGGAACCTGCAATGGGATGAGCCATTAATATATTGGTACAGCCCTGGTAACATCTACCTTATTTGCAGGAAGCAAGTTACTGTTTCAGTTCCTACTGTAGGTCGTTTTTGCAGGAAGCATGTTACTGGCTGCAAAGCATGTCAATCAATATGGGAAGTACCTGGTTGGTTGATGACAGAATACATTGAAGGGGAGGGACAAATAACTATCCTGATGAAATGACTAATGTCTGCACTTCTGCACTTTCTCTGAGTTCTGAAGCAATTCATTTTGAATTGAACTCAGCCCTGTTAATTCATGCAGATTGAATTGCCCGTATTTATGTGTCGAGATGACCCATTTTGTGGCACTCACTCGGGTTCCCAGCCTTGTTAATGATTCTGCTGCTGTATTTAACACTGCGTTTAAGGTTAACAGTCTCTCCCGCTGAATAACTTCACGCTTTTCCTGCCAAAAACAATGACAAACATTCAACTTGCATTCGTTTGCCAGGCTGTCTAACTGAAACACTCAGCCACATGGAGAGAAGGACGACAGCGCTGCACAGTCTCAGTGTTATAACAGTGCTTCCCTAACAGGATGACAGAACATTGCACTACCTTTCTGGGGCTAGTGAAAAACTGCTAGAAAATATTTCTGAAATGTTGCATTTTGCATCACCTAGAAAATCATTCAACTTTATGAAGTACAATTGGTTAATTCCATAGGGTTATGCAAAAGTAAGTAGTGTGTAGCTAAAAGCTGTAGTCAATCATTTTTATACTGTGTTCCATTTTCACCACCACAACAAGACTTGGAGAGAGTCCAACGAAGAACAACCAGACTTTCCCTTTGATTATAGGATTTATTTAGCCTAGATCAAAGTCTTTAAAATCTTAAAACGACTCCAAGTCAATACTCGAAGCACAGAAGCAGAATCAGAGGACAATTCTAACAATTCTGCCATGACATTCCTCATCTTACTCTCTGACCCTACAGTCTTGTCAATAGCTTGATTTCGTTTAGCTCATCCATCACCCTGCCCTTGTAAAGGTCCTTCTAGGAATAATTGCAAAGCTGCGCCAATCTGACAGACCATCAGTAGCATAAATTCATTTTTTTCACCAAAAGGTTAAGAACGTCAACTAAATCCTCAAGACGTGTTTACTACTACAGGGAGACGCCTTGAGCTTGTGTGTCTAAAAGAGTTTGTATCCTTTGCTCCAGAGATGCTGTTGCAATGCCATGTCTATTTATTTCTGTGCTGTATTCCTCAGGAGGTGGGAGACCCAGTAATGGTGATATCATGGAGTCTGTCATGCATGCATACAGGTATATATGGTACATATTGTTCCCATGTATCTCTAAACACTGCTGAGCCAATGGTGATGAAACTTGCAATTAGCATTAGCTAGCATTCGGTTCTTGGAGAGATACGGAGGTACAAAAGGTCTTATTAAATTGTGATCAACTTCATTTAATAGTCTCAGATTGGGATTATCAGACTGTGGAGATATAAAGAGGTGTCTCCAATTTTAATTAAATCATTCCTTGATATTTTTTTTTGTACTATTCTGTACATACAGTCGATATGAGTCATGTTCAGCTTCATAGTGATAGGTCATGATTATTCAGAATGTACAGCCGTGGTAGGGGGTGTGTTACTGGTATTTGTTGAGTTTAACCACCAGGGATTCATTTGTAAACAAAAAGGTACCAGATCTTATGGAAGAGGGATAGATTTTTAGTTTCTAGTCCTAATTTACTGATCTTGATTTGCAGCAGCTCCCGTATATGCTTCTAGTTCTCATCTGCTTGTGGGTTTCGTGTTTTGTTGTTGGTGTCGGTAGCTGCATGCTAACCTTTGCATGCTAACCTTTGCATGCTAACCTTTGCCTCGCCACGTTTTAACATAATCTTCAGGTTTGAACAATACCGGGCAGGCCGATTTAAAAGCACTAGTTTTTTGCTGTTTTGAAGTCTGGGTTGTAAAAATGATAATGTTTTATATATATACATTTTCATACAATTCATCATTTGCAAATGGTATGATTCTTGCCTGTCAGACAAAATTACGGGATCTAGGATCCGGTACGATCCGGCACAATTAAGCCTCGGTTTTAGCAATCTTGATGAAGATAGAAAAATAGTGCCCTATTCTCTCACCCCCTATCCTGCTACTATCCCACGACCTTGAGAATCAGACCCGTGATCCTACAAGTGTCCCGTGGGATGCCAATCATTCCAACAGGCTCACTTCAAAGGAATATTAAAAACTGAAGATTAAACTGAGTGCTGGTAGGGGAAGTAAGGAGACAATTTATATTTATCTCACATTAGTATTTCAGGGACTGCATAATTGGAAACACTATCAGAGAGAATTTGAGAGACAGGCTTATTAGTGGGAGTCATTTTTATAAAGTAATTATAAGGAAGAGAAACATCTTTCCTCGCAGCATTTTTTTTTTTTTTTTAAAAGCAGTTAAGCGCGTGGTAATGAAGTAATAAAGTAATGAGAGGACAAAAGCACAGCCAGTGTGTGGAGTCAGTGGGTTTAGGGAGCGTGCATTGAGGGAATATCTAACTTGAAAATAAAACAAAAAGGATGATTAGTTTAACTTTTCTTTTTTTTTTTTTTTTTTTTGCTGTTTTTGTCCTTGATGTTTTGTAGCTGCTTAGATCTGGTATTAATGAAGTGCTTGTGTCTCAAGGACTTTGCTGCTTGTACTGGCTCTGATGTTGACTTTGCTGCTTGTACTGGCTCTGATGTTGACTTTGCTGCTTGTAGTAGCTCTGATTTTAATGAAGTAGGGTACCATTTACTTCTGAATCTCATCTTGTTCATATCAAGTCCTTTTTAAAACATTCCCACTGCTTGCTGGGGTTGACGCCTGTGCACAACACACACTGCCCCGACACTTTATTGGGGTGTGTATGTGTATGTGTGTGTGTGTATGTGTGTGTGTGTGTGTGTGTGTGTGTGTGTGTGTGTGTGTGTGTGTGTGTTTTGTTTGAATAAACTGGGATTACTGTACGACTGAATCCAAGACATCTGGAGGTGTAAGCCTGTGAGTTCACATGCGTCCTGATGGATTCTACTCTTGTCTGACAACACAAATGGTTGGATATGCCAGCATACAGCAAATTGAGCGTCTGTGTCACTTTGAGGCTTAGGGAAATAGTCTGCCTCTGTTTGGACTTCATTAGGATTAGGGATGCTACATTTCTGATATGTGTAGCTGCACTATCTGCCTTTGGCAGGATTAAGGAGTTTGATAATGAGAGTTGTGAAGGGTGAGTGGGTGACTGCTACAGGGACTGAAGCCTTCTGACTTTTCACAGATCACAGCTAGATCATTATCAGCCTATAGGGGCATGGGGCATGGGGCAGGGCTGAAGCCCGGCACATGCAAATAGTGTTTTTCAGTTATTAGTTATTCAAATTTAAGTTCTAAATAGGGCAGGGCTGGGGGTTAGAATCTTCTTGGTAATTGGGAGAAGCGCGGAAAGTGGCCAGGCGTTAATTGATTTATTGATTGTAAATGAACCCTGGTCACATGCTTCCCTACAAGCCAGAGGTAAAGGGCTGTGAATCTGTTCAGTCCACTCACGGCTGTGTGTGTATCCAGGGTGATCGGGGTCCTGAGCACAGCTGAGGATCACCATGTGTATACCGGGCTCCTTAGTATTTAGGAATAGGGGATTCGTTTAGGGGATGGGATATGTTTGCAAGCCTTGTTCGTTTGATTCTGTTGAAATTGTCATTCACAGCCACGTCTTCAACATACGAGGATTGTGCATTAGTTAGGTAGATTACTAGAGGCACTGGGAAATAACATGCTGATTTACTTCTGCTCTTAATCAAGTCTCTCTTCATTATAATTACATGATAGCTTTAAACATGCTGGCTCCACTGAGGTTTACGAAATGACGAATTTCTGCAGAGTTAATAACCTGTGGTCATGTAATTACTGTGGAACCTGGATTTAATTGGTTCATTAATTAGCCTGTATAAACCGCAAATCAGTGCAACACAATTGCCCTTTTTAACTTCCAGCTGTTTGATGTCATTATGTTATGCAGGTTCTTAAATAAAATATAACCAAAAACTATTTTTACCCCCCTGACTTTAAAAAAAAATAGTTCTAATATATTAGAAGCGTCCTCTGTTTTCTCAGCCAGGTTTCCAGCATCATTAGTCTATGGTAGACTAAAACCTGCTAGGACTTAGTCTTGCTTTTAACTGCAACGTTAATACCAAGTAACCAAAGCGATCCAGCCCAAAATCTAACCTGGAAACTCATTTGAAATACGTCCTCAAACCCAATAAAGCATTTGTTTTTTTTACAGCAGCGTTAATATCCTCCACTGTGGTCCTTACCTGCAGATTATTTGTCTGGTCTCTCGTTAAGTGTCTTTGCCTGTTGCCTTCGGCACTGAACTGTCACCACAGCCAGCTCTCCAGCAGGTAATGACCGCTGAGTCAGACAGTCATGCTCAGTGTGACGTTGCTATTGGTTACCATTGTGGTGTTATATAATTAACATTCCACCTCCAGGGAAAAAAAATAGCTCTTATGCACATGTTTCACATCAACACATTGTGGGCTAGATTGCCAAACCTACTGCCTCAAAATTAGCACTTCTATTTATTTATTTTTTATTTTAGAAATTAAAAATGCACCCAATACAGTTATACAGTTATTTTTTTAATTAATTATTTTAGCACTGTACAGTAATTGGTATTTTTTTCCTCATGGGCTGGGCAGTTATTGTATTCACCTTGTAATTACAACACGCACTGAGCACACAATTCTGTAACTGTAAGAATGGAACTCTATACCATACCAAACCATACCGTACCATACCGTACCATACCAAACCATACTATACAGTACCATACCAATTTCATTTATATAGATGAACAAGCATCCCAGGACGCTTTACACAAGTAAACAGCGAATCAACAGAGCTGCAAACTGCTTGCTAGTGAAAGGCAAGTCAAAGAGATATGTTTTGAACATGCTGGCAGACTCAGCATTCTGGATACACATCATACGCAGCCTGTTCAATACAACATCAGGGAGACCAACAAACAAGGAATTACAATCATCAGCCCTAGATATCATTTTGTTGCAAATACATGTATTGATAATATACCAAACGTGCAGCACAGTGTAGTGTAGACTCTACCGTGAAGTGTGCTCAAAACACACTTTTCCTTTCAGGAATCGGGCGCTTGTTGTTCAAACGGGTTCCACTTAAAACACACTGGAGAGCGACTCAAGTACCACGAGGAGGAAACTGACAATTTGGATGAGCAGATCCAACCTGTCGCTACATTATAAACCCTGTTTCATGCACCTCACTGCCAAAATAAGAAAGTGAAAGTCATTTTTATTTGTGGGACACATGTGTCCCTTGTACTTTAAAGAGTTACGGGATGGGGGGGCAGTATAAATGCTTATAAGAGGGTTAACACATATTTGGAGGGGGGGGGGGGGGTTTACTCTCGTTATATTCTGAAACCCCTTTTTGGACAATAGGACAGCAAGGGCAGGAGGGGCACACAAAATTGCCCTCTCCTGTGCTAGGAACTGAATAGGGCAAGCTGCAGTTGCACAAAATCTCTGCCAATCACCATATTCAATTTGTTATTGATTAGGAGCCACTACATTAACAAGGACAAACACATCCAGCAATTACCTGAGCTTCTCTCCCTGAAACGGCAGCCTGATCAACACTGCGGCTTGCAGGGCTTATTTACATCACTGCCAGCTTTCATAGGCTTTTCAGCCCCTCAAGAGAGGTTTCTTTACTAGGTTAATATTTATTTTGCGTGCTACCGGGAGAGGATCATTATCGTCACGCATACCCCCCACTATTAATCATTCTGGTGGAGGTATATTGAGTTTATTATTAGTGGCTGTTTTCTTTTTTTTATTATTTGTAGCCCAATTAGTGTGGAGGCATAATTCAACTATTTTGTTTTCACTTCAGTACGCAAATGACAGCAGACATGATCTAAGTATTTTGTTGGATATTGTTCATATTGAGTCATCTTGTTCTCATGCTAAACAGTAAATGAAGATTTTTGTAATTGCATTGGTTTTAGTTTTTTTGTGTGCGTGATTTCTACAATTGTTACACTTTCTCTCTTATGCAAAATGTATTAGGGTGTGCACTGAACTGGAACCCAAACCATACCGAATTGAGACATTCTGGATTATGTCTGAACTCACAGATTATAATTTTAAATGAGTGGTGGACACACTGGTATACAGCGACATTTTTACCTGTTTCTTCAGCAGCATGCATCAACTAAAGCACATTTTCATTTTCGACACTTTTTTTGCAAAGGTTACAGATTATCAAAATGCAAAACTGTGCTCTCATTTATATGAAGTGTGGTCTGAAGTCTCCACAGTCTGAATAGACGTACGTGTTATGAAATAAGGAGAACACTGTATTTTGAATTATTAATACAGGGCATGCCGTGCCTCTGTTTTAAACCACATTTGACGAAGGCTAATTCACAATTCCATCACGATGCTTGTACCCTGAGGAACGCCGTCATATTCATTAGTGATTGAATAGGTTCCCACTGAAGAAATTACACTGGTTTATTAGCTTCACCAGTATACCATAACTCCAGGACTCTTCAATAATGAAAGGCACTGTTACAGCTGTACAGGGCTCTCTTGCAATCTCTACATTGCAACATTTCCTCTCATACCCTGGTCAAAAAGCAATAGAGTATAGGGAGAGACAATGGTAACACTTTACATGAAGTGTCTCTAATTACTGTTTATTTACATTGTAGTTACATAGCAAATACATGTGCACTTACACATAATTACAGTGTTTTTATGGATAATTACGATGCACTTAACTTGTACATCAATTTGCATGCTATGTGCAAATACACAATTGTATCAGAAAAGTGCTAGGGTTACATTTAGAGTTAGAGGGTTATATCATGCAAAAAATGTACACATTACTTACATTGTAACTATGCATAATAACATTGTAACTATGCATAATAACATTGAAACTATGCATAATAACATTCTAATTATGTGTAAGTAAATTTTGCAATAAATACTTTAGTTGTACTAGGTCAATCAACATCAATGTTTTATACAACACTAAAGAGTTTTAAAAGCAGAACGTTTCCTGCATTCACACGTGTGCTATCACTGGCGTATAAAATAACCTTTGTTTTAAAGCAGCCACTGTCACTTAATGATTCATATAGTCTACTGTCAGCTTGTAATGCACTCTTTGCTGCTATCCTAGGAGGATGTTGGGCGCGATTAAAAATGAAACAGTGGTCTCTGAAAGAGCCCTGAGACTGCAAAGAGAAAGCGACTTGAAATGTTTTATCAGCAAAATCTCATTTATACTATGCAAGATTAATTGCATGAAATAATTGACAGGGCATCTTGTCCTGTGTCTTAAAGGACCTTGAACGATTCACTATGTGGCGAGACAAAGTGTTGCTACCTTTCCTTTGTTTCTGATTCTCTAGCACTGACACTCGAACACACCTTTGTGCCTCAAGTTGTGTATTTATAACCATTCATGTTGATAAATATATTATATTGAATATGTTGTGTGTAGGGTGAAACCTTTGGGAACGGATGTATTACAGCCTGTTTTAGCCAGAAACCATCTGTTTCCAAACCATGATACCCCTTTGGAAAACAAACAGTTTTAAAAGAGGCAAAGAACTTTTGCAGTGTGGAACATTGATTGAATGGAATAATTATAAACCTTGTAATGAGCAATTTGGGAACTCCAAATGAGCCAACAAATGGGAAGTAAGTATGAGTTCCAATGATTAATGAGCTTTTCATATTGCGTTTTCCAGCACTGACATAGTCATTGCAGGTGCCATGCCTTTCACAGGATTTTTTTTTTAAATTATCACAATTTATTCCAGTTGTAAGAATGACAGGGAGAACTTTATTGCTGAGTGGTAGGTGACTTATGCTACAATGAATATATCATCTCAGCTTTTGTTCTGTGAAAGGGATTGAGGAAGCGAGTAGCTGAGGAGACAGGCAGGAGAACGTGCCAAGCTGCAGGATGAGGAATAGTCCTTTAATCTTTCACCGAGGGCAATGTGATTCAGCACGCACACAATGCATTGGTTTGAACATGGTTGTCTTTGGGAGAGGGGACACTAAAATATGAAGCAGTTTCAATTTCTTTGCTGCCAGTTTTAGATTGATTAAACTGAACCTCTGTAAAGTTATAGTATGATGTGTTATTGACATTTTTTTTTTGTTTTTTTTGGACAGCTGTGATGCAGGTCACAGCTCATGGTATTGCATTCTCTTCTTACTATATTGCTTTATACTGCAGCGTTTATAACCTCACTACTGTTTTAATCTTGCATTGCTTTCCAGACATCATTGCAGTTTGCAGAGAGGCTGTTTTGTAAATGAACAAACTCTGAACCTTTAGCGCAGGGTTACAGTCCAAGGCAATTTGCCTGCTTCAGGACACATCTGAAATAATGCGAAACGAAAGCATGCAGTAATTTCCACCCCGTCAGGTCTCTGGGGCTGGGCGTTAGTACTGCTTTGTTAGCTTTTCCTGGTACCTTTTGAATTCTCCCAACTAGAAAAGAACATGCATATATTTAGAAGCGTGGTTTTTTTTGTTTTTTGTTTTTTTTTGGCTCACAGCTTCTTCTGGGAGAGATTGTTACAGCAAATGTCAATAAAAGTGAGAGTCGTGTTTGTGGTGAGGAATGGAGAGATCCAAATTAGACTGGGTTATGTTAAGGGTGATGTGAATTTTCCGGTGTCACGTTTGGAGCGTAAACAATGCTACAGGAGAAATTGGTGTTGTGATTTAAAGAATATGTAGCTGTCTCACGTCAAGTCCTTTTTTAGATTTCCTCTGGTGCGGTTTCTGGGTTTCTTCAATATCGAGTTATTATCATATTTTACTATTATTTCTCTCTATCAGTCTTTAGATTGTCCTGAGAGTGCCGGGTCTGAACAGCCTGGAGTAGGTGTGGCTGAGCTGAGAGGTCACACTGTCACATGATTTAAATGGAATGAGGGAGGCTGTTCCATCCCTGAACTTAGAATTCTCCGGACGAGCTGAAAGACAGCTCAAAGTCAAGTCTAATATAGAGAAAAAAAAAGGCACGCACCATAATATAGTAAGTGAAATGTAATGTGAAGTTTGTTATTAATTGGTTCCTCTTATACAGGACTGTGAATGGGTGTGGTATGGCTCCTTTAGTTAAAGCTTTGAATTTTACATTCTACTAGAACATTAAATAAGAAGTGAGCGGGTGTCCTTTTGGACTTTGCAACTTTAATTTACTTTTTTTTTGTTTTTAATTATTTTGCATATGAGCTACTTGAATCAAAAGAACAGAAAATTATTTTATTTGAAATCTTCCATTTGCTTAGAATGAAAAAAAAAAGACACACACACACACACACACACACACACACACACACACACACACACACACACACACACACACACACACACACACATTTGCTGCATCAACTTAAAGGGTTCCTTTGATTGCCTTGCAAGTTGACATTGATATGATTACCTTGTAATCAAGCACTGAGCCATTACTGGTTTGGAGCAGCTCTGCTTCAATATTGCCACACACTGTTATTTATAACCCAGCAAATAAGCTTTTCTAATTAACTTAATTGGATATGCAGATTAGGAAGATGCAGGCTCATTAAAATCTGGCGCACCGTTTACAAGAGTTGTGGGAATATCAGTGAAGATTTTTTTTTATAGAAAAAAGTAGTATAAACCTGACTTTCTTTGGCCAAAATAATGAAATCTTTATATAGCGCCCTTCCTAGCGGACCACCATCACAAAGCGCTTCACAGAGGTAGGCTGTGAACTGTGAATTACATGCAGAGTCATTTACAATAGGACATTGATTTAACAGGATGGAGCACAAGGAGGTGAAGTGACTTGCTAAGGGTCGCACAGTGAGCGGTAGTGGTGGGATTTGAACCCGTGACCTTCTGGTTACAAGCATTATTACCTCATGCTAGCACTGGAATGGAATAACGGACAGCACAGGAGTGGGGAAAGGGTAAAGCTTTACAGTCTTTGATCACTGCCATAAGAATGGCTCTATCTAAACCAACTTTTTATCAAAACTTCTCACTTATTCTGCTTCTATTTCTCCTGCTATATTAATGCTTCCCAAGTGTCTTGCAGACACTGAATCTCAGATGTCTGCTAAATGCTATTAAAACTGAACTGGTGCTTAATGACTCTAAAACACAATTGAATTCTTTCACTTCTGTTCATTTTAGTTATGGTAACTATCTACTGCAGCCTTCAGCTTCTATAAAGAGCCTTGGGCTACACTTAGATGCCACAATGTCTTTTGAGGGACATATTTCTTCTGTTGTCGAATCCTCTTTTTTCCATTTATGGGAAGATTGACAAAGTTTGACGCTGTTCTCTCTCGCTGCTGCTGATGAGATTTTGATCAATGCATTTGTAATCTCTCGGCTTGACTATTGTAACTCCCTATTTGCAGGCCTTCCGTCCAAAGTCCTGGCTAAACACTGACGTCCCATCAAGTATCGCTTCTCTTTTAAACTGCTTCTCTCGACTTATCGCTCACTCAGTGATACTGGTCCCTGCTTACCTTACTGAATTACTTAGATCCTCCCAGGCAGGGCTGCTGGTTGTTCCTGATGTGAACCGGGTTGCTCTCACTGGTCGTTCCTTTAGCCCCTTGGCTCCTGTGCTACGGAATGACCTCCCCATTGACATCAGGCACTGCCAGTCAGCTGATCAGTTTAAAAAATGTTGATTTTGGTTAAGCCCCTTGAGAAGAGCGTGTCTTGTTGTCTTTTTGTTGTTGTTGCCACATTTGCTGTTGCTGTTAATAATGTTATGTTTGGTTTGTTTACTTCTTTTTTATATATTGTATTTTTTGAACTGTGTAAAGCACCTTGAGATACACAGGCAATTTATTTTTAAGTTATTGTCGTTGTTGATGTTAAAACTGAGCGATGTCATTTGTAACCTGCATTACCGTAAGTATTGACATTCTGAATTCTAAAGAGACAAACACGCGTGTGCGTGTGTGTGTGTGTGTGTGTGTGTGTGTGTGTGTGTGTGTGTGTGTGTGTGCGCGCGCGCAGGAGAACAGACCCCGTTGGCTGTCTTAGATTTTGACAGGGTAAGAGAAAACAGAATTGTCAAGAGAGTCAAACCGTCTGCATGGTGAGCAATGACAGGGCGTAGAGAGAGAGAGAGAGAGAGAGAGAGAGAGAGAGAGAGAGAGAGAGAGAGAGAGAGAGAGAGAGAGAGAGAGAGAGAGAGAGAGAGAGAGAGAGAGGAGAGAGAGAGAGAGAGAGAGGGAGGACTGTTCTAGATAACTAAGTAGCTGTCCCAGTGTCATCTCATGTGATTATTGAAACAGGCCTCCTCGGAGACGAACTGTGAAAATTTTAAAAACTGAATTTTGTGTGCTTCTTATTATAAATATTGTAAAACTGTTGACAACGAACCAAGACACTTCTGCTATGTAAAACGAGAGTCGCAACGGCAGCAGCCAGGTCTTTTGAAGTCTTTTTTCGATGTAGAAAAAGCTACATTTTATATTATATTATTATATATATATAATATATATATATATTATATATTATATATATATATTATATATATATATATATACATATAAATACTGTATATACTGTATATGTTGTAGAAAATGCTGGTGCTACAAAGATGCCCCAATCATTTCCAACACACATGATGTGCTTCATCCCAGGAACAAACAATTGAATTGATGAAGACGGCAACTCTCACTTAATGAAAAACTTATATCCCAGAGTGTCTCTCAATTATTCATATTTTATTAAGAACAAGGTAAAAATAAAAGCTAAATAAAGCTTTTCGACATATTGTCTTCATCAAAGCACGTTCTATATGTTTATTTATTTCACAAGGGGGTCATTCTATCCTTTACATTTTTTTGTTTTTTACAGCAAGCTGCTCTTAGATTTTGCCTGCTGGCAAAGTGAGAGAAAATGTTATCCTTGAAAAATACTGCAAATATATTTGAAAGAATTCCAAGCAGTCCAGCTGAAATATAACTTTGGAGCATTTCCGGAGATTTAAGAAATATGCCAAAGATGCATAACAGATTCTGCTTCTAAACATCATCAGACCGCAAGGCAATGAATTATCCGAAAAAGCAGCTACTTTCAAGCAATGTAATTAGGATATGAAAATGGGATAATTATAACCCATGCAAGAGCAGATGAAACGTGAAATAAAAAAATAAAAAAAACATTAAATGCAAATTATATTTTGAAGGGAGGGCGTAATTATTAAGTGTCAAGCTGTGTGTGTGTGTGTGTGTGTGTGTTTTTTTTTTTTTTTTTTTTTTTTAAGTTTTTCTGAGAATTAATATTGCTCTGAGCTTCTGGTTTGTGAATGATGGTTGATAATGTGTTCCCAAGTTTAGTAGAAACTGAATTCATTTTGAAAATAGGGGGAAAATACTTCACCGTCTTCATTTAAAGGAATATTTAATATCCTCTATATTTTCGGAATATTTAACATCTTACCTTATATTATATAAAAATAATTATGATTTGTTGCTGGTCGTAACACGCTATATAAATGTGCTGTTTATTATTGTTTTATAAACGATTTATAACTATATAATAGATTCTTAATTACTATGTTATACCTTATTAATAAAGCTTTAGATGTGACTTATAACCATGCAGTCACCACAGATGGAATTCCAGTTTTATAAAGGGGACAATTTCTAGCCACCTGTTCTACTTTGAGATGTTTAACCATGCAATATCCATAGATGGAATTATGTTTGTATAAAGGGGACAGTTTTTAGCCACCTATTCTACTTTCGGATGTTTAAACGTAATTCTGTCTATGGCAATTGCATGGTTATAAACCATCTGTAATGCTTTATTAACACTCTATAACATAGTTATGAAGCATATATAATATATTTATAAAACATTAATAAGCAGCACCTTCATATGAAGTGTTACCTTGATGGTTTATACACTGCATAACCTGGTATTGCTAACAATCTAATATCGTTTACCTAACATAATGTTTCAAACACAGGTGCATTTCTAATTGGCTAATACAAAGACTAATACAAATTCACCCTTCCTTAAACAACATTCACGATTCAGCCTCTTTGCCAAGTCTGTTTTAGCAAACAAGCCCAGTTGAGTTCCCACTTCATTTAAACGCTGATGATGCCATTATTCATAAAAGTGATCCATCAGTATGTACCCTACGGTTCCATTTACCGCAGCCCCTGAATCGTTTCTGGCTCGTTCAGAATAAATTATTTTTGCAACACATTAGGAAAACAGATTGAATATCTGGTGCCACATTCGCAATCAAACACAATGGGATGGGAGGAAAATGTTTAGGTAAAACTTTACATTAAGTGTCTCTAGTTACTGTGTATTTACATAGCGGTTACTTATTAAATACAGGAGTGCTCAAACATAATCACAATGTTATTATGCATAGTTACATTGTACTGCATGTGTAATTGCATGATATAACCCTAACCCCCAAACCCTAACCTCCTAACCCTAACTCTAAACCAAACCCTTTTCTGATACAATGGTGTACCCAGTTATTAAAATATAATGGTTATTCATGTCCTGTAATTTGAAAAGCTACCAAAAACTCCTTAAAAAAAACCACACACACACTCACACACATACACACACACACATTTTTCCATCAGTACGAACTATGAGCAGGTTGAAACACTTTGCACAGACTTCTCGTTTCTGTAAATATTATAGCGCACTAGAAAGGGAATTTGGAACAGGGTAAGACACTGTTACTGGAATGTATTCTCTTTAGTGGTTGTTACCAAGACAAAATAATGCTTTAGCCATCCACAGACATACGCAGGAAGAAATCCCCAAGCGCTGATTGTTTTTAATCCTTAGTTCATGTTTTTTTTTTCTGGTTTAGTAGGTTTTCGATGTGATTTTTAGTGAAGGAAACACATTGAGCTGCTAGAAAAAAAAACCTCAAGTTTTTGAACTGCAGTTCTTCGACAGACTTAATCGCAGGATCTCCTGTCTTATAAGAAGGCTGCTCTGCGGCGCACTTTCTATTTTCGAAAACGGCCTTTGGCTCTGCGCCTTATGTGACCAAAAGCTGGTTAATTGCAATCAATAAGACAAATAAAAGGAACAATTTGAATCTTGCAATCAGGCTCACAAGGAGAAATAATCTGAAAAATCACAGTCATTCAAGTTTGAGGGACGTGGCATCTGCAGGCGCTGTGGTTATCCATATTTCAGAAACAACGCAATTTCAATAAAAAAAATAAAGATAGAAAAACAACTTCATGGAAGCTAAGTGCCATGTAAACGAGTGCGGTACTGTTTGTTAAAATGAAAAAGAGAAACATTCATCAATGGAAAGCCTCCATAAAAGAAGTCTAGAGAAACTCCCACATTTCTTGCGAATAATATCGCAGTCTAGGTTTATATCGTTTATATCACTCACACTTATCAGCCGTTCAGCTGATTCCCACCCTACTCTATTTTGGGAAATAAAAGCGTGCGTTTAGAAGGGTTACAAGTCAGTAAGTTGCTGTGCATTATTGAAATGTTCCAGTACACAGAACACAGTGAACGATGAGTGTGTTTACAGCTCTCTCGCTTTATTATTAGAACGAGGTGAAATAGACAGAATATTGAAAACACATGTCACCACTGGAATCTACTGTTATCAACACCTGGTGCTATATTTGAGCTCAACAGCAAAGCTGGCATATTTAACACTTTCTTTTGTGTTGTAATTCAAACCAGAATTTAAGCCAGGCTATTGGTGGCTTATTATCACCATTTATGGGCGCTTTGTTTACATTCCTAAGATACCAATACAAATGTTGATCAATTCTTTATGGCTCCGACTCCTTTGAACTCTCTTCCAGCTTTTGTGCGTGATGCTCCCATCGTCGCTCGCTTTAAATCAACTCTCAACACCCACCTGTTCTCTCTTGCTCTCCATGCCCTTTAAACCTGATATCTGTTATTAGCTGCTGTATTTCTGCTACTATTTCATGTATTATGCTACTATCATGAATTATGCACTTTCCACTGTATTTAATGTATTATGCTTTTTTTTTTTTTTACTGTATATCATGGTTTATGCATTTCTCTGTATTTAAAGTATTATGGATTTTCTTGTAACTGCATCTTGTAAAGCGCTTTGTGATGATGGTCCACTATGAAAGGCTGTCTATAAAAATAAAGATTGATTGATATTAAATTTGGCTGGGGAATATCAACCTGTCTTCCCAGGATTACTTTCAAAGGTGGCGTCGAATCTAGAGATACATCATTCATGATCCCATCCCCCATTGCCTTCTGATGGCAGGGTGCTATGTTTGAGGTCCAGAATCAGTCGATTTTCATTTGTGGAATTCAATATGAGAAGGGTCTTTGTTAAAAAAACAGTTTTGAAGGCTGCTGCTTCACAACCGTGAAGGGGCTTGAGAATTTCTGCCCGGATCATATATCTTCAGTGCTTTCATATCATTTTCATATAATGGATCTGAAAGCCACAAAACTTTCCCAAGTTTCACGGGGCTGCAGGGTGAGTCACACCGTCAGGGGGTGGGGGTGCAGGGTGAGTCACACCGTCAGGGGGTGGGGGTGCAGGGTGAGTCACACCGTCAGGGGGTGGGGGTGCAGGGTGAGTCACACTGTCAGGGGGTGGGGGTGTAGGTGCGGCTGTTCCAAGTAGCTGATCTTTGCTGGAGATTTCACAGGGAGAATTTTGTTGGCTCTGGCAGCCCCAGGTTAGGGAGGTCAAAACATCAGGGACTGTTTCTCAACGCCAGGTTACATCAGACCCTACAGGCCCAGTGAGCTCAAAGCAGACAAAAAAACAAACTTCCCCTAATTTCTGAATGATTTTCATTAAGACAAACAATGAGGTGAAAACTAAAAAAATGGAAAGCTGTTGGAAGAGAATGGGTCCAGGCCAATTATCCATATAGCTCAAGCAATAGTCGAGATAATTATCTCCGATATTGATTTGCAGTGCATTTGAAGTTCAAGACACAGCAGGCTCCAGTCGCCCGGGTTTCATTTTCAGTCAACTGAAATGTTCATTGCTTCCTGATGCACTATCCAATGTAATTTTCATTCAAACCAACTGAGAATGCCACTCTGTATTTTACAAGAAAGTTCAGCGGATAAGGTCACATGAAGTGGATGCAGCAACCAAAATATTACAATTGCCTGCTTCCATTTGCTACAAAGATCTCAAATGTGCAATTCTCAAAGAAACACATGTTGTGGCAACCAGTGTATTTGTATTTTAAATCGTCTGGCGCTACGCAAAGCTAAAGAAAGTTTACTTGCATTTCAGGTAGTTGGTTACTGCTTCACTTTCAAAATCATTTCACCAGTCTAGATTAAAGCTACTGTTTGAAATCACGTCAGTCAGCTGGTTGAGCAATAACTAGAAAGAAGCGATCAAGGAGGTGACCAAGGAAGTGCAGCACCATCCGAAAGCAAAACAGAGATTTCTTTAACTTAGTGTAGTACCAGAATGGTAAAATCATGCTTGGTATAAGGTGTTTCTTTTAAAGCTGCACATCTGAGAGCAATATAGTGCGTGGAAGTGGGCTGGGGCAGGAAATGATTGTGTAAGCTGAAACCGTTGTGTTATACTAGCAATGTCAATAGGGTGTAAGGCCATCATCGACAGAAATGATGGCACTGATTTTACATGACAAGTCCTCAACTGTCCTGTTCTAAAGTTCTGTTAGTCCTTCAGAAAACTGTATTGTGGCAGGACAGATCCCTGAAAGATATGTGGCGGTGGTTGGCAGGGATGGGGTTAATTTATGGACCCTGCCAAATAAAGGTGTGCTTGCACAGCCACGGGTGTAATTGTTTGATTAATTGAATTTGTGTCACCTGCCTGTAATTAGCAGGCAGGTATATAGCCAGTATGAAAAAGTTGGTGCACGGCAGTCTGTGTGAAGGCAAGAGGCTGCCAGGGTATGAAAATCCTATAGAAGCAATAAGGCTGTGTGTGAAGCCTGGGAAAAAAAGGGTGCTGTGTTTGTGTGCTCTTGTGTAACAGAGTTGTTTTTTTTTAAATCGGTAAACAGCTTAGCCTTCCGATCTAGTTAGAAACTTTCAAAAAAGTATAGTGTAGTGAGAGTTTTATTTTGATGTATTTTTTTTTATTTCTGTTAAATAATAAAACTGCACGAAAATGCTTTGAAAAGTCCTGTGTCTGGGTTTACTTTTAAAGGGTGCAAAAGAACCTAAAATGAGTGAAATATTTCTCTCTCTCTCTCTCTCTCTCTCTCTCTCTCTCTCTCTCTCTCTATCTCTCTCTCTCTCTCTCTCTCTCTCTCTCTCTCTCTCCGTCTCCTCTGTCTCCTCTCTCTCTATATATATATATATATATATATATATATAATAATATATATATATATTGAGTATATATATATATATATATTATATATATATAGGTAAGTGCATGAACTCTAACATCAACGCAATTAATAATTTAGACAATCCATAGCCTGGATCAAATGGAAGAATTTTTTGAAGTTTTAAGAAGCACATTCGATTTGTTATTCAGTATTCTGCTAGTGTCAGGGATTGGGTCTTTGATATGTGCTTCTGCACAGCAGAATTTCTATCGCAGATGGCCTTTTGTCGTTTCCAAAATGCCGTACACTATTCTGCTCATATAAAGACAAGAAACCACATTGAAAACACATTCACCATCCAAAAATACAGTGGTAAACCTTTATAGATCAAAACTGATAACCATCTGAGCTTGCTGTGTGTTATTTTAGTGTGTTGATTGGATTATACAAGTTCACTCTTTAAGCACATGGATAATCATTGTTAAGCCCAGAGAGTATATGAAAAACATAACAAACTAAGCTATGGTAAATGCATAGTATAACCATGGGAATAATTTGCCATAATAAACTTATATAAGGGTCCTTTCAATTGAAGATTGTACTATAGCTTTTTTTTAAATCTTGGAAGCACAGTGCTACGGTATACCACAGAATACATTAGAACATACATAGGGATTTAGTACACTGTTTATAGTTTAACAGTAGTAACATGCTTTAATAAGAGACTAGCAGTGTTCACTTTCCATTATGCAAATACATTTAATTTTAACTTTTTAATTTAGTGAAGCACAGGCATTTTTTTTTTTACATTGACAGAAAAAAAAAACAACAACCAATCTGTAATTCCATTTCCTGCTGGTAAATATGATGTCAATGTGATTGAAAGCTTGCGCCCTGCAGCTCTGTGGCAGGACAGCGGCTTTTCATTTGAGATTAATCTGAGGTCGCTAGAGGCGCACGTTCCTTCACTTACAATCTCGTTTGCCAGACCTTGATCTGGAACGAGGATGATTAACTGACTACAAGCAGCTGCTCTGCCCAAGGTGAGACCCAGATACAAGAACATAAAACTGCTGACCACAGGAACACTGTGTGGATTCCAGATGCTCGCCACTTCTCCTTATGCCAATCTGCCTTCCTTTACTGGAAAATATGAAAAATCCCTTCTGGATTCCTCTACACTCCTAGTGGGCAGCTGTGGCCAAAAATTTTGCATCACCCTCTAGAATTAATTAATTGTGCTGCATAAAGTCGAATGAAACCTACTGAAAAATGTTATGTTAGCATATTGAATTACACACCGCTTTGTAGTGCTGTTCGATTTTGAAATGTCAAATCTTTCAATGTTTGTCACTTTTTTACAAAGCGGTGTGTAATTCAAAATGTTAAGGTAATATTATTCTGCAGGTTTCATTTGACATTATGAAGCATAATTAGTCAATTGTATAGGGTGATGCAAAATATTTGGCCATAGCTCTAGAGAGACAGACAGTGCATCCATGTTTTGAATGAGGATTGTACCACAAAAGGACTAGGCATTTTTAACAAGGGACAGATCACTGTTTGGAACAAATCAACAATCTGGACAGGGTTATAATCCCAAGTGCTTCACATTTGCTAGAGTCTGCTGTATTAGCGACTGCAGAAACTATTGCAAACCCCCTGCAAAAAAATGACATCTCGTTCAGTGTTGCAACTCATGAGGAGGCACGTTGTCTCTCTTGTGCATTTAATTATTACAATTTTGAAAAGAGATCTTGCCATTGCTGTCAAGCTGACATTCACATATTAATCTTTACAGACAAAGCGTGTTGCTCCAGAGTGGGATACGAAAAGAAAACGCAGAATGAGATTTAACTGTTGTCATTGGCTTTTTATTAAATGTTGAATGTTTTCCTTTGTTTTCTATTGAAAGGAAGTCGTGTTCTTCTTGTCGCTGCACTGTTCTTTGCAATCCAGTAACATTGCCACAGTTGCAGTAGGAATTATAAACTGGGTTACGCGCACCATTAAAATAAAAACTAAAACTTTACAAATGATAGAATGTCTTATTGATGATTATAACATGAATTTCCCTGCCTTTGTCTAAAACCAGGCTTTTTCACAAACCATGTTACCCTAATCCTAACTTTAACCTAATGACTATTAACAGTTGCTGTTATTTACTGTGTAACAGAGAGGATTACAAGTAGACACTTCGTTAATTGCTTTATATTTGCTGGCAATGGCTGCATGGCCACGTTTCCTTCGCTTTGTAATATATCTGAAAGTACGACACTGTGTAAAGCATCTCTCTTCCATGCTGGTGCACTGGCATAAGAGTCCACACCATTACTCTCCATTGAAGTGATAAGGGAACCTCTGCACGGCTTCCCTCTGTCAGGGTAGTACTCAATGATTGAGGGAGTAGTGAAAAAGGTGCTACAATAATACTATTTTGGCTAGAAAATTTATGGGGGCTTGCTTTCAATTTTTATGTGATTTATTTTTGGGACATATATATGATATCTTTGCTATATGTGTTAACAAGACATGTGATTGGGTTCCATTATAGATTTCTTTTAGCGGTGGTAAATAAGAAACGAGACGGCTTATGCAAAACCTAATAAATAAATAAAGCAATCAATCAATAATGAAATATCCCTGTACCAGTATTTCATTCATGCATCCCGAGAGGTGTTTCAATTTAACAACGGGGCAGCACACAAGATAAACTGAGTCAGGTTGCAGCTGTGACACAAAGCATTTGCTAGACACATGGATTCTCATTAGCGCCACGCTATCGCTCCTGAGTCTGGGGCAGCTGTAGCACCGGCACCAAGCATATGGGACGAGTTCCAGAGCACTTATGTGGTAAAGATGGATCAGCAGCACTGATTAACGAGAGCTTGAAGGGAGCAGCTTTGATCAGCGCATGCAGGCAACAGCGTGTTTGGCTGGAAAAGGGACATTAATCTGTGCAGGGCACCCCCCCCCCCACACACACACTGGGGAAGCGCAGCATGTTTTGAAGATTCAGCATATTAATGTGACAGAGAGCAGAAGAGAGCAAGAATAAATGGCTGTGCTAGAGGCTAGGTGAGCCTGGAAGAAGTAATAGCTTACAGTGTGATGGGTAACACTTAACATTAAGTCTCTTATTACTGTGTATTACATAGTAATTACATAGTAAATACAGGTGTACTTACACATAATTAACATGTTATTATGCATTGTTGCAAGGTGTACCAGAAACGAGATCGGTGCACTACTTGGGGAATTCTGCACCAGAGAATGAAACTTCTAACCTTGAGAAAGAATGTCTGGTGTACAGGAGGACTTGATCAATCTATTGCTGTCACCATAAGCTAGGTGACTAATGCTAAGAATGTGTTTGCTTTAATTGCTTGTTGTTATATTACTATGCGATAATGGAATGAGCATTGTTTAATAATTGGATTATAATTGGATATAGTTTCAATAATACTTGTCCTTATCATTCCTTATCATTATTATTATATATATATATATATATATATATACACACACACACACACACACACACACACACACACACACACACACACACACACACAGAACAAAGAAACGACCGTTAATATCACTTTACACTTAAAGAGGAGTATGACTTCATTTCAAAAAGCTAGAACTACCAACTAGGGATAATGTCACGGTTAACAGGATGCGATATCAGAGGCGCTGTGTTTGAGTCGAGAATGGCAAATCCAGAGTTATGGTTGTATTTTTCTTGGTTTTCGTTCTTCACATATTACTGAAATGCTGCGACGGGCTAATTACGCAAAGAGGAGAAGAATGCTTGACGGAAGTTATTAACCCAGCCCTGTCCCAACTCGGCTCCGAGCCAGATTCAGATGTGTTGTGATGCCAGAGTTTCACGTTTTGGTTCTCGCTCGGCTTGACAAATAGCCAGCAGAAAACCACCCGCGCCGCGAGGGCCTGGGGGCCCCGTGGCTAGGACGAGCCAGCGGAAAAGGGGTGTCCAATTGATCACCAAAATGGTACACTGTAGCTTTAAGCCACTGACTACAAGGGAGCTAATTTGGGGCCGCTGAAGGATGTAGCATCTAGACTCCCTGTCGGTCTGGGACACAGACAATACATCTAAAGGCACAGATTGTGTTGTTCTCATCGGGGATGCCAGAGAGAAGTCATTTTAATTTTTCCTGAGGTTCATTAGCAACCCTTGTTTTATGCAGTTCACTTGGATGCTGTTTACCGCAGAAGGATAGAGCCGGCATGATTAATGTTTAATTAATATGAGAGTGCCTTTCTTAATAGGACTCTCTCTCATCTCACACAGCTAGGCTGTCACAGTGACATGTGTATCCAAAGGCTTTTTGTTTTCAATGTGTTTTGAGCTGACTCCCCTTAGAAAAGTTTACCATGGTATTTCTGCACAGCATGTTCACAGTTTTCCATTGCTTTTCCAATGGTATGCATATGTATCCTCCTCTTCTTCTATGAGTTTAATAATCACATATTAGATTTCTTCTGTGCCACACACACAGCTGTTACATATTGGATAGGGATCTGTTTATAAGGAAGATAAGCAATAGGATATATCAAGGTTCAATTCATCTTAAGTTCTGCAGCTGACACTTTAAGATGGGTTCGCTTTTGATGTTCTTTACACTCCAATGATCCGAGCTACTCATCTCCACTTCCCTCCTTTCAAACCACTGCGAAGACTTTTAATAACTTTGAAATCTGTATACCCAGTTACATCAGCTTGCTGTCAAAAGCTATGAATTGACATCAATGAAAAGTAATTTGAAAGGTTTGCTTCTCTAAATTATGAATGTCTAAATACACAGACATAAAAAGATAAATAGAGGATATGTCGTCCATGATAGGACTACTGTATGTGATGATATATCTTATGCTTATAATTGCTATAATTAGAACATCAATAAGAATATACTGTAGCTACCCTAACTCATTTTAAGCTGCATACAATAGGTTGATTTTTGAGGAGGATAATAAGAGGAAACGAGCCTTGCAAAGCTCCTAAATTATAGAATGCTCTGCCTTCTTCTGTCAGGGAAGCCTTCTGAAATCAAGATTTAAAACACAGAGATATTTGTGTTTCTTATTTTACCATCACAACTTCATTTTTTGTTTGTCTTTATTTTATTACATTTTTGTTTTAAATGTATTTCATCCCTCGTTGTGTGCACACATTAATTCTGTTTCTACAAACCAGCTTTTTATCTTAGTTTTTCTAATTTTACAATTAGAAGTACATTTTTACAATGTACTTAATGTGTCAATCTTTTTGCGTCACCCACTCCATTTATGGCGGGCGTCAGGGTCCAGTACAAATCCTCTACGCAACACGCTTTATCTCATTTTTCAAATAAAAAGCGGCACACCGTTTTAATTCATACAGGCTAACTGCTTTTCATCAGCTTAAGTCTCCAATTAATTTCATGAATCTTCCTCTCCTTTGTCAAATGTCCAAACGCTGCATTGAAAGAATCCACTCACAACATAGCAGGCTTGCTGCCAGGGAGCGGGCGTCACTGCCCTGTGACTTTTGCTTGCGCATTGCTTAAAAAAACCGCTTCAGCAAGTAGATACGTAATTTGCTTTGTGTTGTTGTGCAATGCGTGTGTGTATGATAAAAGTACGCTATTAATGCTTTCTTTTTAATTGTTCTGTATATTTTAGTTTGTGATGTGCAGTACGAAATAAAACAAACAGTAATGCTAAGTGGAATTGTCTATGTATATTCCAGCTAAGGCATGCGCAGTTAGACTGGAAAAATGGGGAGCCAACTCCAGGACCTCGATATATTCGAACCGGCAGTATAGCGAGGGGCGATATAACGAGGGGTGGGGGTATGTCTATCTATCAAAGTACACAATTGCATCAAAAAATGGTCAGGGTTAGGGTTAGGGTTAGAATTAGGGATAGGGGTATATCATGCAAAACAAATTACACATTTACATTGTAACCATGCATAATAACATTGTAATCATGTGCAAGTTCACATGTGTTTACTAAATAACTACTATATAAATACACAGTCATTAGAGACATTTCACCTTTACCTGTTACCTTTGATCAGATACTTTTTTTCTAATATTTGAGAAGGGATATACAGCACTAGCTTAAACATTGTATTCCATTCTCCTGTATTTCTTTCTATCTTTCTACAAAATGCAGCAAAACTGCAGGGGTATAGATTTAGCAATTACTTTTTTTTTTTTTATCAGCGCTACAGAACATCATTCTTTGAGCTAGGTGGTACATTTTCAAATGAAAAAAAAAAAAATCTGTAAATTACTGTAGCTAAAAATGTACAAGCACTTTGAATTATAACCACTGGCAGCATCAAAGATAGTCGAGTAAGATTGCCTCAAATTGTACTTTGTTATACACCAAAAAAAAAAAAAACCCAACAAAATGGCTTCTGACCCCTACAGGACTTTACGTCAGTAAATTCGCACTGTATGTTTGTAGTTTCAGCCATGCTTTCCCCATGGTTATACAATGCATTTATCGTAGTTTGCCATGGCTTGACATGGTTTTTTTTTAATATGCTTTGCCACATCTTACTAAGCTTTACCTTGAATACTATTTCCACCAGTCTTAATGGATATATTGCCAGCAATAGATTAGCAGCAGTGTGTATTGGAGGGGAATGTCAAAATATACTCATTTTAACGCAGCTGTACCATTCTTTGACAAGCCTCTTAAAAGTGTAGCTGACCTGCCATAAATACTTGTTATGCTCCTGTGTCCACAAACAGCTCAGTCAAAAATGGTTTTCAATTATTAATACAGGGCATGCCGTGCCTCTGTTTTAAATCACGTTTGACGAAGGCTAATTTACAATTCCATCACGATGCTTGTACCCTGAGGAACGGCGTCATATTCATTAGTGATTGAATAGGTTCCCACTGAAGAAATTACACTGGTTTATTAGCTTCACCAGTATACCATAACTCCAGGACTCTTCAATAATGAAAGGCAGTGTTACAGCTGTACAGGGCTCTCTTGCAATCTCTACATTGCAGCAATGTCTTCTGCATGTTTAACAGCTCTAATAATGTTTCCTCTCATACCCTGGTCAAAAAGCAATAGAGTATAGGGAGAGACAATGGTAACACTTTACATGAAGTGTCTCTAATTACTGTGTATTTACATTGTAGTTACTTATTAAATACATGTGTACTTACACATAGTTACAATGTTATTATGCATAGCTACAATGTGCTTAATGTGTAAGTAGACAATTGTATCAGAAAAGTGTTGGGGTTAAGGTTAGGGTTATATCATGCAGAAAGACTGACACATTAATCGATTTGTGCACTGCACGCAACTCCACACAAACCCTATACTTAGCTGTGTTTGCGGATTGAAGACTGTGCTTTGGAATAGCTCTGATCTCGCTAATCCTTGCAAGACGCAATTGATTTCAAAGCCTTGTGTATCATTCATTTAAGCCTCCACCCCCTGCAGTGTATCGCAGGGAGCCCTACTTGATTTGGGGGATACACAAGGTGAGCCAATGAAAAGAGTTGTGTTACCATGCTGTATAAACCTTGTGAACCAGCCCAGACGTTATCCATAGTCTAAATTAATGAACAGTATACATAGAAATTGATTCAGTGCTTGAACCTCTGGTTAGTCTCACTTTAGAATCATTTACTGATAAGCGGTGATATAGCAAAACAGATTAGCGTGTGAGTTCCCTGAGGTAGTGTTGCAGTTTATTGGGAAGGATTAATCAACCTGATTAAACAGATTTGATACAGATAAGCCCATGCAGAGAAACATGTGCCACTGTAGCATAGAGTCCATCAAGGCTTGAAAGAGATGATTTAAAACATAGCTTTCTTTATAATTCTGAATATTATAATTGGGGTTGTAATGTATACTGGGTATGGGGAGCTGTGTTCTTCTTTATCTACTCAGAAGAAGGTGATGGGTTCTGGTATATGTTTAAATGATCCAGAAGCAAACAAAGAAATGTAAGATATGAATGTGAATTCTTCACACATGGAGCTATTTGCAAATTTGACATATAAATATTCTCTCCTGAGACAGCATACAAACAGAAAGTGCTGCGTTATTAAAATACATTCTGAATGATTTTCACAGAATTAATTTAAATAGTGCTTGTGGAACTTTAATATTACTTTATCAAAGTTAAACATGGATTTGTTTTTTTTTCTGTTTTGTCAGAACCTTGTTATTTAACTTTGAAAAGACTAACTTGTTCTACTTTCAACTCGATAATGGTGCTCCCTCCAGGCAAGGGCAAGCTTGAGGCATGGAGACTGAACTGCTCCCTCCCTCACTCCCCTAAGAGAAAGGGTGCTCCCTCCAGTCCAGGGCAGGCTTGAGGTTGAAGTTTTGATGATTTCGCCAACAGTTCCATAAAACAGTTTGAATGAAATTCACAATTTGCATGTAGTGGTGCCCATATTTGATAGCATTTGGATACAATGGCCTATTTACCCCCTCGAACTGTTTTATATAATCAGGATAAAAAAAAAAAAGCCATCAAAACATGTTGCTTTTAACAGCATCCCTAAAAGTGAGGAGAGAGTGAGTGGAGATTGAATCAAAAACAATGAATAACTGGGACCAGGACACACCATAATCTGTATAATCTGACGTATATAAGCAATGGTGATTCATTTCACCAGCTGCTGGAAGGAGACACTGCCTTTTTTTATTTCATTTTTTCGTAAACCTATGTTGCAACGTTAATGGAAAAAAGATACAAAGGTTTTAATATATCTATTCGATTACACTGGATGGCACACAGCTGACAGGCTGTCCATTTTAAGTTCTTTGCTGAAGAATTTCAAGGGACTTTTGTATATATAGTGTCTGGATTCCAGTTATATGAAAATAACTTACACAACGTGTAACGCTGTAACCTGCACATTAAGTAGCCAGCCAAGCATGAACCATAAATCTAAATCTACTGTCCCATTTACTAACAGAAAACGCATTAATCTACATGCACGCTATCTGGCTAATTTACATACCATAGCATGCACACTACATGTATTGTGAGTGATAATTTAATGTGCATAATAATGTCAAGACTTACCTGTGACCACCGTGATATAAAAAACCCCAGCAGTCCAGACCAGTGGCTTATTGTGAAAAGTGGAGGTGCCTTAGATAAACCAAATATGAGCGATCAACAGACGCAGCCCCCTGCACGGGACAGGCAGAGGCAACGTAAACTGAAACTGCGCCCAGAGGAGTTCGAAATTCTAGTGGAGGAGGTGGTTTTAAATTATAATACCTTGTTTGGTGCCAGATAGATTTCAGCACAGAAAAATAGGGTTACATAGTGCGCCTATCTGTGGGTAAAGCCTGGTTTCCAAACTAACTAATTATCACTCACTGTAAGGTGCACACTATGATTATCGCCCTTTAGTAAATACAGTGTGAATAAAGCTCATCTCATTATTCAGATATTACCATACAATCACATATTCATTCTGGTTACCATAGTGTGACACAATAAAATCAGAGTACCCACTATTTCGCTCAATAATAAGTAAAATTGCAACAGTAAATACAGAACTCGTGACAGTGCACACTAATTGCAATTATAGTGCCCTTTCAGAAATTTTTTCTTGTAAATTGTTTATGAGCATCTGATTGAAGTTTAAGACTCGCCTGGAGGTATGAGCTGTAAGACTAGACTCAGACTTCGAGGAATATCTGAGGCTGAGGCCTACTTCAGTGAGTGCTGAGATCTGTTTTGGCATTTTATTTAGGGACCTAAGATGGGAGAGTCTGTACCAAATTGTCTTTTAGTTTACAAACTGTAAGAAAACATCTTTCTTGTTTTTCTTTTGAAGCCCTTCAGTTTTATCTGCCGAATAAATTACTTTTAAATTAACAACAAAGGCTACCGTGTCAACAAGACATCATTGACAGGTAACCAAGGTAATGACATTTAAGAATTGAAAATGCTGTCAAAGGTTTCTAGTGTTGCGGAGGATTCAAATCTAGTGTTAAGGCCTAAATGAGACAGGTGGTCAGTCGGGTCTGCCAGTATCCTGGCGTTCATGAGAAAGTATTGTGCTTCTGTGTTAATACAGACCTCATATGACATCTTGCTTGACTTCAATGAAGGAGAGGTTGTGGGAGATGTCAATGAACGTATTGTAGCCCACATAAAAGTTTACTATAGTAAAAGCATAGTGGTGTAATAAAGTATAGCCAAGCATTGTAAATCACAAAGAGGTAAGGTAAAGCATGTTTAAAAGCATGGCAAATCATGGTATATGCTTTGTATAAGCAGAGGAAAAGCTGCAAAATGACCCTGCAGAAATGCAGTGCAAAACTCCAAAATGCCATGTGGTTCTGTGGCACTTGAGATGGTTCCTATAGTTATGGGCAAAGGTTTAGAATTATGAGTCATTAATTAAGAAACTGCAAAAGTTTACCGGCAGCCATAATAGCAGTACAGTATTTCCTGTTAGATTTCGAAATGTCACGTTTTTAATTTGTTGTCAGTTTTTCATTAAGTATATGGGAAACTACAATGCGGTATGTAATGCAATTTTTTTTTTAACATAACATTATTCAGCAGTTTTCATTCTGACTTTATGAAGCAAAACCACTGGCCATAGCTCTAGCACGGTGTAGAGCAAGTGGACCTAACAGAGATGAACGGTTATCACATTAGAAATGAAAAATTGAGCAGTAACTTAGAAGCCCACAGCCTGTAACAATAAAGCCAGGGAAAGGTGATAATATAGGGCAAGGTGATTAAGATGGATTGGAGTGGCTTGGTACACAAACTGAAGTGTTTGCATTTTCAAAGTTTAGAAGACCAGCCCCCTGTGTGTTTCTTATAAATTGCTTTTACAGAAGACGTGCCAGAGAGACCAAACACTGACAAGCGGCAGCCAACCTCCCAATGTACGATCTACAGCCGCTGAACTGAAATCGATTTTCTTCTCGAATTGTCTCAATGGACCTTGTTCATGCCTAAAATGGTTGAATTTTTCATTAAATGTTCCGCGGGGATATGTACACAAATATACAGTAGTTACGATAAGTTAATGGAAGTATTGCCCACTTTGCCAATGGTGTGACAACGAGATAACTACTGTCTTCTGCATTGAGATATTTGCATTTAAACACGTAAGCAGCAATATGTTCCCTTCTAAAGATTAATTATTCTACACCAGAAATGTGATGTCCAGAGCAGTACTATTCTTACATCATAGTGTATGTTTCCAATATATTTTGCTTTCAGTTGGTGACATTACTTTAAGCATCTCTAATTAGTTGGTATGCAGTACATGCATGTGGATTTACACATGTTGCAATGTTATTATGCATAGTTACAATGTGCTTGACGTTTAAATCATTTTGCACGTTTTTTGTAAGTAGACAATTGTATCAGAAAAGGGGTAGGGTTAGATTTAGAGAGGTTAGGGTTAGGATTACACATTACATTGAATTACATTATAAAATTGTACCTATGTGTAAATACACATGTATGTACTAAAACTGCTATGTAAATACACAGTAATTAGAGACACCTCATATAAAGTGTTACCCAGCAGTAGGGCACAGATACATACACACAAACAGGATTCTGTAAGATTTCTGAAAACCAAAGCTTTGTTTTTGCAGCATCTATAATTCTCTCAAAAATGAAATCTTTACTTGTCAAGTTTAAGGTGTAAGGATTTCTTGGTGTCAAGAGAAAATCAAAGCAGCACAAACGTCAGACTCCCAAAATGCAAATCACTGAAAATAACCTGGCCTGTCAGTTATCAGTCAAATAACTGCAACTCGCATAACATTTTGAATTGTTTAGGGTCCTTTTTCATAAAGGATGGAGACTCCTAGGTGCTGATCGTGCAAGTCTGTCTGTCACTCTCTTCTGGGGTGAACATGATCCCTGCCTTGATTTCTTTCTTTTTTTTTTTTTTTTTTTTTTTTTTTAAATTTAGTAGTAGTTAATTGTTTTCATAATTTTTTTCCAAATTTGGAATAGCTGACTCAGGATCGTCAAAAACAAACATGCGCTGTCCTCCGAAGTGTGTGCCATCAGCTGACCGCCTCTTATTGCACTGCAGACCCACCTCGGAGGTGCACCGTCGGAGGACAATGCAGCTCTGGGCAGCTTACAGACCGGTCAGTCTACACAGGTCACTGGGGTGTGATGAGCTGAGGACACCCTGGCTGACCTAAGCCCTCCCCGTCGGCACTTGGCTAATTGTGCGCCGCCCCCTGGGAGCTCCTGTCTACGGTCGGCAGTGGAATAGCCTGGACTCGAACCGGCAACCTCCAGGCTATAGGGCGCATCCTGCGCTCCACGCAGAGCAACTTTACCTGATACAACTGGGGACCCCCGCTGCTTTGATTTCTAACACTCACAACCATTTTAAAATACACTCCTGGCAAACTGCAGCCATTTCAGATTGCGTTTGGCTATAATCTGATAAACACTTGTTTTTATACAAATATATTTAACCCATTCACGTTCTTACCTTTGCACTTACATTCAAACTGCTGTTGTGGTGCCTTGCTGAACAATATTGACAATTAACAATGCATATTATTTACTAAAAGGTTTACTGGAATTATTCTGTTACTTCCGTGTGTTTTAAGTGCCTAAATTCTATGCAGGGAAAATATGCATTTTGTTATGTAGATTATTTGGATTAACAACTTCAATCTATTTCTGTGTTAGAAACTGCAGCAAATTCATTATTAAATTCATTAAGTTCAAAGAAGTGCGATTATATCAAAATGTAGAACAATGCACTTATTTTCATAGGGCTAATCTGTCATAACAGCTGTCAAACTTGCCAAGTAAATGCTGTTTTCCCTGCGTGGGAATCTAGGTATTAAAAGACCCAGTAATTCAATATAGTCCCAAGGACACTGTGTTATGTCTTTCATCAAAGCAGTCTTGCCATTTCCATAAAATCTATTATAAAGAGACTTCTCGATGCAGCTTTCATTAAATACAGTCCTTAGGAGACAAAATAATGCCGAAGATTACAACGAGATGACGGCTGAAATGATACACGTTTCGATGGGATTTGATGTGGTGTTAGGAGCAAACAAAAATGAAGAAAAAAAAAACAGCAGAATGACAACTGAATATAGATGAGGAAATACATACCAATAGTTACAGTGTAGTATAGGATTTAGACAGTTTACTAGAGGTAAAGGTACCGCACCCAATAAAATACACTTCAATTAGCTACATAGCTTTCAAATGTGCAGTTTTGAAAGAAACACATATTGTAGCAAAATTGGTTCACTAGGTGAAAAGTTCTTCAGTTATAGGAGATGCTGTTGGTCATTTTACTCAGCAGTGTCTTCTGGCTCAAAGCATGTTACTGGCTGAAAGCATGCAAGTTAATAGGGGAAGCAGCTACTTGGTTAATGACTCCCTAAACGAACTACTGTACCGAGAATAGGTAACTACAGTACAGTATCTCAAATTAAACCAATGAAGGCACTAATGAAACGCGTATCTATTTGACTTGTTGCTATTCACCTCAGAATTTAACAGTGTTCAGAATGCGATATTAGAAAGGTGATTCAAAAAGTTGTGAATATGATACATGTTTGTATTATTTATTTCTTAATAATAATAATTATAATCACAGACAAGGAATATAACGCACAGTAAATCTGTTCCAGCAAACTTTTACAAAAACAGAGGAACAAAAAGGTGTTTTTTTTAAAGGCGTGGAATAATAACTCGGCATAAGATATTCAATGCTCCTTTGCAATTTCACAGTTAAATAATTCATGGTTAGGTTCTGTTGGAAGTACATCATAGAAATTCACTGCCTGCAATATTTCACAATTTCCCTATTGATATTTTTTATGGAAAGAGCATTGTACATGAACAGAATAATACAGATAATAATAATAACTGCATTATAGACAGTAAATGTGCAGTATCCTCCTGTGAAGTGCGGGTCAATGGCTACCAATGGGAAAAGCCAGTGGACTCAATAGCTTATGAGATGGTTATCGATGCAGCAAAGCACTCATGATGCAAGGCATTCCACACAGTGGCTCTGTATTGATTTGAAATGTGTGGTCCAGTGGAGAAACAGGCTTGGAACCAGGAGGTCCCTGGTTCCAATCCCAGCTCAGCCACTAACTCATTGTGTGACCCTGAGCAAGTCACTTAACCTCCTTGTGCTCTGACTTTCAGGTGAGATGTTGTTGTAAGCAACTCTGATGCATAGTTCACACACCCTAGTCTTGTATCTTCAAAGTGCTTTGTGATGGTGGTCCACTATTAAAGGTGCTATGTAAAGACTATTATTAACAGGGTCATGGATCACCATTCTGTCACTTCTGGTTTTATCTATTAGTATCCTTTTGTGTTTAGGCATATTTTTTATGGACTGGTATCCATTGATAGTGATGGTCTAAGTCTATTTGGTAGTACCCTGCTGAGAAACTATTACTGAACATTATTACTGACCTTTATTGTAATGAAAATATTTCGGATCACTTTTTTGTTACACTAATTTAGAATATGCGTAAGGGCTAAGCCTTGTGACTCTTAGCAATAGTATAGTTGGTCTACAGCTATGGCCAAAAGTTTTGCAAAACCCAATAGAATTAACTAGCTTTGCTTCCTAAAGACGAGTGAAACCTGCTGAATAAGGTTACCTTAACATATTGAATTGCACACCGCTTCGTACTTTAATTTTAAAAAATAGGACATTTCGAAATCTAACATAGAATACTATTATGGTTTCCTGTAGACTTTTGCAATATCATTTTGTAGTTTATTTGATTACATGATGTTAAATAAAATATCTAAATTATGTATATATATATATATATATATATATATATATATATATATATATATATATATATATATATATATATGATGTCTCAATCCTAAAATTCTAGGTGATGGACAATTTCAGATGTGTATAGAATTTTCCTGCAAAAAAAAAAAAAAAAAAAAAAGCAACTTTAATCAAATTTAAGCAAAGCATTTGACCTCTCAAACACACCTTCGCTTAAGGACAGCCAGCACACCAGAGAGAGACCATTAACTTGCCCTTGCAACACTGCCCCCAGTGGATATAAGAAATACCATGTGTTCTATGAGGCATTTCTCACTGCTGCATTTCTCACATTCAACTAGCAGCACAGTATTGCAGCTGTGACATCAGCATGACTACATATGTTTTTCATTATAAAATCAACCCATCCCCATTAAGCTTTTGTCAAAATTCCAGCACATCTTTTTTTCTGTTTAATAGTCATTTTATGATTTTATAATACCTCTTGTTATAACAGGAATCCTTCAGCTCAGCACCTTACACACTTGTTAACTTAAAAATTACACATATTTAACCCTGCAATGCCCAGTCCTGCATCACACCTGATACAACGCTCAGCCACCCCTCCTGTATTAAATCCAGCCTCACAAGCCAGAATTTGTCATCTGCAGTACATTATGTGTTGCTGGACAAGGCAAATAGAAGTATTTTGAATAAAGGAATGTACTGTAAATAAAACAGCTTTTCTCTATCCTGTGCACAACACATTAACTTAGAAAATAGGCATACTTACAATTTCCAGAGCTTATCGAAGCTCTAATTTTGATCCCAAGTCATTTTAGAATGGAAGCATCAACACATTCCCAACAATCCGTATCCTGATGAAAATCCTATACAAGACCCCTAGAGTGCATCCATATATGTGTAACCTGAGCCTATTGGCTGCCTTGCTGGAGCCATTTCCACCTAATCTCCCAGGCGTTTCCCTTGTTTAAAGGTCAGCACACATAAATCTGTATCCCTGGTATATATCTGATCGGTATCTATGTTAATGTAGTTTTGTGAACACTGCAACAGCACATTTCAAAAGATCACTCCTGTTCTTAATACATTTACCAGTGGGGTCCCTGGCCACTGGCCATGCAGGGATAGAAACTAGAAGGATTCTGAACTGCAGTATCCATTTCGTAAGGAATTGCAAGGAACTCAACCAAGCATAGCAATTGATGAGAGTTGTATCTTTTAATATTTGAATACAGGGGAGTCCAATCGCGGTCTGGAGAACCATTCCACTGCAGGTTGAACAGGTACAGTTACTGACTACTTCAGGGTCTGGATGGAAGTTTCATTGGTTCAATGAAACCATTTAGAACGGGGTTGGAACAAAGTCCAGGAGGAGGAAGGGTCAGCTTTGGCCACCTCCTGCTTGAATAGATTAGGTTTTGAAATATTCTAAAGGGTTAGAGACCATTAAAGACCATTGATCCCTATTTCAAATTCATATTACAATACCGCAAGACCGGTGTGTTTTTGAGTATGCAGTGTTTCTTTAAAAAAATTTAAATGAAATAAAAAATCACACCACCGCTAAACTATTATTTATTTATTTTTTTGTGACTTTCTGTGACTGCAATGTTGTCTTTACTGTATTCTTGCAATCATCAAGTGTTTTTACAAAATACTGTTTTAATATTTCAGTGCAACTCTTTTCAACGGTGTGGTTATCATGTTGCCAACAGACACTTGAAAAACTCTCTTTCTTTCTTTCTTTCTAAAAATCTTCCAATTCGTACCTACCGTTGATACTCATTATTTTCTGGGATATCTGAAATGGGATGAACTTTCTTTGCTGTTGTTTTATTGAGTGTTTTCTGATCGAGTGTTTGAAGCCATGGATCAGAAACTGCCACAGCCTTGTAATCAACCTCTACAGTGTGATGCGCTGGGGAAATAAAGGCTTCTTACAAAAGAAATATCTGCATACTGCAATATGAAACGTGTCTCATGAACAGTCGTGCTCAGATCCTCAAAAACAGGAAGAACTGCTTTGTCTTTTTGCACAGCAGTTGTTTTTTTTTCACTGTTAGCATGTATTTCACAATGTATGTAGTTATTTTATAGGTAGTTCTCAGTAACGTTTTTATGACATACAAATAATATATAGGTTGTGCTGTTCACTTTAAAGGATGTACAATAACATCTTGGTTTTGGAAATCGCTTTTCACGACATCACAACGCAAAGTACAATAAAATAATAACAGCAATTTTTTTTTTTTAACATGGCTTTTTTAAAAAAAAAAAAAACATTCAAGACAAAAAAAATCTGTTAAAAAAAAAAAAAAAAGGACATTTTAGAAATCTCATCATAACTTCTGTAACTCCGCTTTCTTATTCCAGAAAAACAAAAAAATGAAGCTTGGTCCTACATAGTTAAAGGATCCAGATGTAACAACACTTTGACATCAAGTTTCTTCTCACTAATCAGCGGTGGACGAGGTCGCTGGCTCGTGGCCAACCTCTGCCCTGCTACACCACCACTCCCCCTTATGTTAAAGATTCTTTGCTTTGTGCACCGTGTGTCCAAAACACAATGCCAAAGACAGCGACTTCCTGTGCTGTAGGTCAGTTTCACCCCAAACGAAACTGACTTGTCTGCACAATCCTTGTCCGAGCTTGCCAGGTGAACCCTAAGTGCCGGCATCAGACCTGGGAGAAATATAGTTATAAATATGGTTTGTGAAAAGTAACTGTTATTTGAAAAATAATTAAATCAGATTGCAGAAAGTAGCTATTATTTGGAAATAGGTATATGTGAGTAAAGTAGTTGAAATACACTGAAATACGTTAAACCCTTCATAAATATGTAACTGTAACACACAGCAGCCTAATTATTACCCTGCACTCTGAGCAGTTTAAGCTTTGTCCTTGTTAACCACTCAGATATCTTTTGGAAGTTGCTCTATTTCAATTAGATTTAATTTGATCAATGAACTGAAATATTTGAATACTTTATTTCATCGGGCAAATATCTGAAAACAATGAAATATCTTTAACCACTGGTTGCATGGCCTGAATTGAACATGTTTACCATTTTCCTCGTTAGAAATCCTCCTCAACCATCATGTGGTAATTGCAAGACTTGGTACATAATTATACATTTCGGCTAATAATTAGGTTTTAGTTTTTGACTATTCATTAACTATTTGGGAATAGCTGAAGATATATATATTTTTTTCAAATAACTTACATATATTTAAATATTTTCAAATAGTGTAGGTTTTCTGCAATTTTTAAAAATATTTTCAAATAATATTTGACTGTACTATTAATATTTGAATATTTAAAAACAACTTTACTCAAGCATATATACTTAAATATTTATATATATATATATATATATATATATATATATATATATATATATATATATATATATATATACACACACACACACTGGTGTGGAACATAATTTTACACAATTATAAATTACATATTGATAAACCCTTCAACTACTAGTTCAGCTAAAATCACTTTTGCCAGCCTCTAAAAATAACCAGCAAACCGGCTTTGTTGAAAGATTTGCTTGATAGACTGAAAACAAGCGACATTTCTAAAGTTGATACGGGTTTAAAAGTATTAGTATTAGTAGTTGTAGCAGCAGTATTATTACACAATAAAAGGAACACACTAAGGATCCAAAAAACTGATCGATTCAAATCATATAACATCTGATAAATACTGTATTGAATCCGGGCCACTTAATGTAAAGTATTAGCCAACACATTAATGGCCTGATCAAAACGGATATCCAGAGAGGTGGCGGTTGGCTTGCCTCTAGCAAAAGTCTTCTGTGTTCTGCCTCAAAAGCTGGGCAGCACTGGAATTCACTGTTGGTCCCAGTGGTGCTCAAGGGCAAAGCTTAAATCCGTGACTGGCAAAGGCTAGATCCGGGGTTATTGAGGATCCGGGAAAAACAAGATCCTAAAACAGGAGGGAGTGCCTGGCTGGTAGTTCAGATGTGCTTTGAAAGTTAATTCCGAAATGTAGTTTTCTTTGCTGGGGAGCACACACACGCACGCACACGCACGCACACACGCACACGCACGCGCACGAGGTTCCTGGTGGTCCCGGGTCTAGCTTTATCACCCAGTCGAAGATGATCCTTCCTTTCGTTCTTCTACTTCAACGACTCATACCAGGCTCTTTAGGCTGAAACACAGAGAGGCAGAAATGTTAAAGACTAGAAACTTAGTTGTATTTCGGAAAGGAGAAACCGCCCCTTAATCAAAAACGTAATCATCAAACCCCATAAATACCCTCTGTCATCTGCGACCCTTATCGTTCAGCGTTTGTTAGGTTCCCCTCTTCCCTTGTCTCCACCTTGCAGCGTGCCTTATCTAAGGGGAAGGTGGCCCCATGTGCCACTTGTCCTGCCTGCTGGCATTATTATCTAATTCATATAGTTCATTTATTCTCGGTTTGCCAGCACAGGGGTGGCTAATGAGCGCCAATGGGCAAGAGCATAGGCCAAATTCAAAAAACAACGTAAGCATATACGGGCATGTTTATCTGTCAATTCAATGGTTAGGGCTGCAGTGGACATCTATTCTTGAGCACAGGTGGCCTCCAATGTGAAGAACATAAAGCATAGTTCTACACTTTGTACAGTCTTCATTTCTGTGATTTACAGTATAATAAGTTAATGCGCTCCAATTATAACTGAGAGAGACGGGAGACAGGGCAAACAGGCTTTATTTGAAACTGGCCTCACTGCTTCACCTCTGAACACAGGTGAGAATAAAATATGTCACTTGTAAAATAACACACAATCTTGGACAGGTTCTTCAACTCAGAGTGGCTCACTTCTTTTCTGTAAGAGAAGCAGGACCTCGCTTACCAGAATTAATTGGGATGGGAGTTAGGAAGCCCGAACTGTCCCAGTGAGCATGGAGTCATGAGGTCAATAACAGTAATTTAGCTGGTGAGAGATAGGAATGTTTTGAATGCATGGCTTGGCTTTGCTCTGTTCTCAGCTGAGCTTTGCTCCTTTTGCCTGGAGCCTGTAAGGATGATAATTATAGCAAGCAGGTAGAGCGCTAGATCAGACACCCAGAGCTTAACTGGGCCATCCTTTTACACAGAGCTATGTATAGCCCTAGATACAGAAGCACTTTAAATATACCTTTTCAGATACACTTCTTCCAGACCCCTCACACACACACACACCTAATTAATTACAGAACAGATATCACTGGGTTATTGTTATTCATGTCTACCCAGAAACAGGGCAAGCCTCTCACATTAAAAAGGAATCTCTAAACGGTTCCCTCTTAAATGTTTAATTGTTTCCTTAGGCAGTCTGTCCGCAGGCCTCCTTGTCTGTCTGTCCGTCCGTCTGTCTGCCTGTCTGTGTGCCTGTGTGTCTGTCTGTCTGCCTGCCTGTCTGTGTGTCTGTCTGTCTATGTGTCTGTCTGCTTCAGACAGCTCGTATTAGAATGCATCAGATATAGCAGATGGTATTACATCATATTAACTACACTGTTTACATAGCATTTATTTATATATACAGTATAATATAACAATATAGTATACAGTGTTGTCAATGTCATTTGAAGTCTATAAAATCACAAATGGAATATACAAAGTGAACCTGAGACACGACTTCAAATTCAGCACACAGAAGAACACGAGGGCATGCATGGAAGCTGATCAAAAGTAGAACAGAATGCAGGAAGCACTTTTTTTACACAGAGAGTTAGAAATGCATGGAATAGCCGACCAGGTGAAGCAGAAGGATCTAAAACACTGGGGACATTTAAAAAAAAAGACTAGATTCTGTGCTTTTAAACTCCCCCTCCTCAGTAGGGGAGAATGGTGCACTTACAAGGGGCGAGCCTTGATGGCCATTTCTCGTTCCCAAACTTTCTTACGCTCTTATGTTCTTATGCACACACTGAAGACCACCCGTGTCTGTGCTGAAATCTACTGGACCACAACCAATGTATCTGTGTCCATTTAAACAATGCCCCCCCCCAACATAAACTTTTCCATACGCCTCATCAGCTAATTACAATTAGTATCTTAAAATGAAGACCTAAATGAATGGCTCCCCGGGGCTGCCTGTGAGTGATTATCTCAGAGCTAGCCGCATTGCCCATGACTCCCACAATGATCAGTCCTGGAGGGAGGATTCATTACTCTCGCATAATGCGCTTCAACAGCTTGAATACAGACAGTCAGTCAGCAGAACTGACCACAGCGCTTCTGCTACAAGCTGAGGACTGAGAGATGTGTAACAGCAGCTGCTGATCAGAGAAATTGAACAGAACGAATTACACTGTCCAGGGTCAACTGCCTATTACATTTCTCCTTTTGAAATACACTTTTTTTTTTTTTATTCCTGTTAAAATGTATCAACGTTTGCAAAGATTATATTTAAAGGTAACCAACACTCTATTTTATTACCTCTTTTAAGCTTTATTAACACTTTTACTGCCTGCCCCCCCCCTTTAACATTTGTCCCACAAATAAAACGATGCTAGCTTTCTTATTTTTGCAACGAGGTGCACGAAACAGGGTTTCAGATTTACTGACATGTTGCGGATCTGCTCGTCCAAATTGTCAGTTTCCTCCTCGAGTCGCTCTCAAGTGTGTTTAAAGAAGACAAAACCGCCTGAACAAGCGTTCAGTTCCTTGTGGACCTTAAGGGGTTAATTGTGCGTTGAATCTTTTAACTGCAAAGCGACCCAGGAAATGCAAGTGTAACACATTTAAAAAAAAAAAAAAAAAAAAGACAATTATTTTGTTGCCATAACGTGTTTCTTTCAAAACTGCACATTTTGAGTCCAACCTGTGAATGAACTTGCGTGACACGTGACATCAATGCAATTATTTTGTCAGCTACTGTAAACTGATACTACTAATATCATATGAAGATCATCATGGACTTTTTTTAATAGGGTCGCTTGTATTTGGTTTATTATTTATTTTTATTTTTATTTTATTAAATGACCTTTCAGTGTTTCGTCAGTCTGGCTGGAAAATAAATAAAACAAAAGAAAAAAAAAGACATCACCATGGCAACAAAGGGCCTTTCCACTCAATGCTCTTCAAAAGCCGCATTTGCATCCCAGTCACCAATGCTCGCTCTTTGTAGATCAAAAACACTGGAGCCGGAAAAGCTCCCTCTTTAAAATCTCACATCCACAGCATGTGGTTTAAGTTTCAGGGAACACTTCAGGGCATTTGTATGCTGAGCGTTATTTGCGTCTGATTTATCACACTACACTATTTTAGTCTGTTTCTCACACTATACGACTGCAGTCAGTTAACACACCATTTTAGGGTTAGGGTTAGGGTTAGGGTCATCTCTCTGTCATTCACTGAGATTCCAAATCCTTTTAGAACAGGAACGGTTTAGATAAACAGACGTCACAAAGGCCCCCATCCACAGCACGGCACTCAGCCTGCTGATGAATGCCTGACTCAGACTAGGAAGCAGTAAGTGTACCTGGGAGCATCGTCTCCCTCGCTAGCATAAAAACCTCGACTCTCAGATTTGAACCACTTGGTAATAATAATAATAATAAAACATAATTTTTATATAGTGCCTTTTTATATATCGCCTTTTTATATATCGTGCCTTTTTTCTCTCTCTTTTGTTCTACCACTACAACAAAGTAACTGCAGGACTGCGACAGCAGAATTGATTCGTTTCACAAGGTAGCCAGCAAAATGAATAAAAAGATGGCAATGCATATACTGGTCCGATCCAATCAAAATCCACCATTGTGACAGCCTTATCACAGAATGTTTTGCCAACCCCCAATACATATTACAGATTCATATTACAGTACATAAAAAAAAAAAAATCCCATGACTAAAGGGGCAAGGTATATTTAACATGTATTCTGCCAATGTCACGTGTGAAAGCCAGAAGGGACTAATCACACAGGAACATTAATATGGACTGGTTGACCAGGCGACAAATGTTTCACAGTGTATGCTTGCAGGCTATTAATCACACTGGCAAGGCAGCTTCTTTGCTGTTGCATTTTTTGTCTCCACTTGTATCTTTTTGTTTTAAAACAAAATCAGACTTTCTTGTAACTTTCCAGGTTTTTTTTTCTCATGATTTCTTCAAGGATGCTTATTTGCAAAGGGAATCTGTTTGTTGTACGTTACTTTTTCTGGGGTTATAAGCTGTCATTCTCCCTTATTTTTTTTTCTTTGCGCAGTACAACTAAAAAACGGCACTGCATAAAAAAAGAATGTACTGCATATTAGATTATTAACTGCGACATCCGAACACTAGTTTGCAGAACCTGAAGAGGTCTCATCCTCTGCACCAGTATCTTTCTCTTAAACCTGAACAAGAACGTCAGTTAATCAAGTATTAACTCTTTAAATCTATTAGCAAGATGACCTTGATTAACATGGTAAAACATATTGTGTTACACTCTGCTGTGCCAACAGCAAAATGCAGCATTCTACATGGTCTAGATAAGCCGCAGCATGTGCGAATATGCAACGCTGATGAAGACTAAATGAATAACAAAGAAAAAGAAAAGTGTGACTTTTTTGATTATTGGAATCAGTAAAGGAAACCATTTAAATTCGGCTTCAGTCTTTGTGGTGTGCACTCCTTCACACACAAATACATGCCTAATTTAGTTTCCTTACAGATATAGCTCAAGACTTTGTGCCAGATAGACATCCCCCAGGTTTCCTGCAAAGTGTAAAACATGAACCCCAGATGGAATGTGTATCAGATACATATACAAAAGACGGGATCCGGAGAGAATCCATAAACTCATCTTTATTTGCGAGCTGTGCCTCACCCAGGATCTAGGCCCTAAATCTAAATCAAGGGCAGAGACTAGATTCGGTGACAGGGTGACAGATTAATGCACCGATGGGACAAGATAAAAACGTAATTTTCTACAAAATGAATAATTGGGGCATTTGTAAAAGCTGATGAAGCTGGTACAGTGCAACAGTGTATAACACATTATCACGGACCATTTTTCCAATGTCTTTTGTCTCCCCTTATGGGACCTGTGCTTCTGTGTCAGGTGGAATATGATAACTACCATAAAACTTTAAATAAATGCCCTGGCGCTTATTAGAGACCAGGCGAGTATTGGAGACCAGCGATTATTTTACGGTTATTTTGCCGTTGCTAATAAGCACCTGCTGATCTAGGATCAGGATCTCGGGAATGGTTTGAAATGTCCTCAAAGAGCCACCGTAGTTAGTACTCAAACAAAGCCTAGAAGCTTTGAAATACACAAAGAAACGTATTCAATAGCAAATGTTTCGACCACAAGTCTTTCTCAAGCCATTTACACAAGTCTTTCTCTGTCATTAACCAACCAGCTGCTTCCCCTATTGACTTTTCCCCTAGTGCAAAAATCACAGACTTCCTGCAGTAATGCATTGAAAATACCTAAAAAGTTTACCATTGTAAATGCAAAGTTTAATAAAGCACAGTGAAAGAATGGTAAAGCATAGATTTGGCAAACACCGGTCAACCGTGAGAATGCACAGTATAACTGCACAGTTGCTGTTCAAATTTACTGGGGTAAACTTTTACAAGGACATTTGAGAACTTTTTTTTAACCTCTAGTAGCAAATAGCAAGTTTTTGAAAATACATGTTCACTGTGTGTTTCTTTCACAACTGCACAATTGAGAATGACAGCATTTTTGTAATCTACAATCTAAGGGTTAATAATAGTGGCTGTTACATTCAAGCAGTTCATTTCTGCTCAAACGTCCCCATATCTTTCTGCCAGCCCGTATTCTCTTTAACAGGTTTCCTCCAGGAGTATATTATTAGTGCTATTTAATTCTTCAAACATACTGCACATAAGATTAATAATTTCGACTGCCAAGAAAAGAAAAAAAGGACATTCATTTGTAGTCTTGATAGGGAATGCTTTCTATAACGATTTTCCCCGAGGCAATAACTTGAAGTTGTTATTAAACATAAAGGTAGGCAGGGAAGCAGTGGCTGATTTAGTGCACAGCAAGTTACAAATGATTCTGCGCAGGAATTCAAGATTTGAAATGGAAGATCATTGCATCATTCTAATACAATTTACATTCTAATACATTCAAATGCATTCTACATTCAAATGCATTCTACATTCAAATGCATTCTACATTCAAATGCATTCTACTCTTTATGGTTTCAGCAATACATGTACATAGAGTACCTCTTTTCAAACCTATATATGCATACTAGTATCCTACTGGATCCTGATTCTCCTTGGACGTAAAGCGGTTTGTTGTTTTTGATCTCCCTCTCTGTGTCACACACACACACACACACACACACACACACACACACACACACACACACACACACACACACACACACACACACACACACACACACACACACACACACAGATATGTGGCCCACTATGGAATGCTTTCTTTAGACTAAGAGCATATAGTTCATTCACATGAAGAGAAAACTACATAGCAAGCATTATCCTGTACATAGTGAAGTCTGCATCCATCCCAAGCTCTTTTGTTTATCAGAAGTAAGAAGATACTGACTCAGGAGATGTGCTTTGTGAAGCAGAGCTAATGAAGAAACAGCGATAGAGAACAATAATCGAACATCCTTGTGATAGCTCCCCTTATCGCGCAAATAGCACAGAAGATAGAGCCGTCAGTCGTTGCAGGATAAAATATTAAAGTGTCAGGAATGAGTTTGTCTGTGTGCCTGCCTGTCTGTGTGCCTTCCTGCCTGTGTGCCTGCCTACATGTCTTCCTGTCTGCCTGCCTTTATTGTAAAAAAAAAGTACAGATTCAGAATGCTGTCTGTCTAAATACTAGATTGAATTGTAACCAGTTTATATTAATTGAGGTCAATAACAGTATGACATATTTATAAAGGTAAATGTGTTAAACACCTGCTGTGTGAATATGTATGTTTACTACACTGTACTCTATTCATGTATATTAAAATGAATGTGTATCTATCTATAAAATATGTATCTACCTTAATTTAAATTGTTTTATTACTAAATGATGTTAATCATAATCTGTTACTCTATGGGTGTGCATTTACTGAATATTTTACTGGAAGATTTGAATTGCAAAGAAACTAGACAGTGTAGTATACTGTTCCTGTATTTCAACATGCTCAGCACTATATGGTATGCAAGGACCAAAAGATCAAAATAACTAAACCCTATAGTGACACAGCAGCAGTCCTGTGTGCAGCTTTTCTTTTGTGAAAGACCTTGTTTTTGACATGCAGATGAGAATCGTGGTTCAGTGTCGTTGAGCCGCAGTGTTAGTGCACAAAGGTGCATTTCGAATTGCAATGGAATTTTCTGTAAACGGGGCAGAAAAAAAAATGCAAACCAGCTTTTAGCAATTGTCCCCAAGCCCCTGGTTTCCATACAGACTGCATCAAGCACAGTTCTGCTGTGTGACAGCAACATAGTCACACCGGCATTTTTACAGTTGCAAAAATCTCAGTTGTTTCATTTCAGACTAGCTTGAAAAACCGTATTGGGGCCCCACAATAATACCAATGAGGAACCCATTTAATTACAAATAATTACAATGTTATTATGCATAGTTACAATGTGCTTAACGTGTAATTTGTTTTGCATGATATAACCCTATCCCTAACCCTAACTCTAAACCTAACCCTTTTCTGATGTAATAAGTGAACTTACTTCAATGGTGTATCCGTATAGGTTAAGTTTTTTTTCTAAGTCGCTGGGTTTCTCCCACATGCAACGCAGTCCAACACTTTTAACAGCCAACTAAAGAAATTACTTAGGGGATGTTAGCCAAATCCAGAAGAATTTGTACAAATTCAAGTGCATCTTATTTTGGATACAGGTTTCAATCCATGCATAGAATAAAATCTGAAGTCGTCCGAACTAATAGAGAGAGAAAGACAGGGGAAAGAAAAAGAGAGAGAAAAAGAAAGGAGAAACAGAAAAAGAAAGAAAAAACAGAAAAAGTAAGAAAGAGAAAGGGGAAATCAAGAGAGAAAGAGAAAGAAAAAGAGAGAAAGAAGAGAATGAAAGCGAGAAAGAAAAAGAAAGGGAAAACAAAGACAGAGAGAAAGAAAGAAAGCAACAAAGAACGTAAGAAAGAAAGGAGTACTCACTTGTTCTGGTGCTTGGACCCCTGCAGGTGTGCATGGTACTGGTCTACTGAGTTTAGCGTCACACTGCAGACATCACAGGTGTAACTGCGTTTCAGAGCTGCAACACAATGCGGAAGAACATCAGGAAGAACAAGACCCCTTTAATCGATGAACACAAGCAGAGGAACTGCAATCAATCCAGCTCTGCATTACTCTGGAAGGTCAGCCTCATTTGATCTCATTAGATGCTCTAATAAACTGCAGTAGTTTAACCAATAGGATACCCCCCCCCACATTACTAAGGGGCTGATCAAACCGAAGCCTTAGGAATTTTAAATGCAAATTGCAATGAAAAAAATAAGAGTCTGCAAAAGTATTATCAATGCAAAAAATAGGATTCAAATTTGGTTAAATTATTAACATTTTTTTTGGTTTGTTTTTTAAAGACACCCAGAAGGTATGGCCTAAATGAAAGGCAAGTTCTAATTCTGAAATAAACGCATGTCTGTAAGACGCTACTTCAGCATCGTCTCACAGCACCACTTCATTCATCTGGATATGGAATTGTTAGGTTTGCAAATGTAATGCAGCAGGAGCAAATCAGAAAAGCGAAGCAGTGACGGGAATAATCGTTTTAGTATCTATCTTCCTAACTAAGGTGTTTCAGAATCTCCATGAAAGAGGGGAACTTCGAGGCAGACTGTTCATTTTCATGAAGTCTTGTAAACAAGGGGAACTGCAGCTTAAGCAAATTTTACAGCTTCTTGGTTTCTTCCTCTAACAGATCGTTTCGATCATAAATCATGTATAATGAAATCAACAGTTGTAGATGTGCCAGGATTCCAGCACACCTCATCCTGTGTACAGATTTCATAGAACACTGCAGCCTAAAACTAAACAACCCAACTGTCTAATAGCAATTCCAGTGTACAGTCTTATATATAAATAAAGCTGATACGCTGTGTGTGAGGTGTCTCTTTTTGCATTTTGTAGAGTTTGAGCAGCATGCAGGACGTTGATGAAGGCTTTATTAAGCTTGGTTAAATCACATTTTGCAGTTCTTTAAAAACAAGGAGCATGCTGTTAGGAACGACTGCTGGGTCATAAAAATACAGCGGCTCATTGAAGACTGTGAAAAGACTACAAATCTCTCTTGATAAATGAGTTCTGCCATAACTGTTTGCAACCTCGAGGGTACTGAGATCATGTTTGTCCCTATAGTTAACATGTAGTTCATCCTGTTTCATATGGAAGGGCGAATTCCACTGCGACAGACACTGATCAGCCAACTATACGTGTGGTGGGGCAGGAATTGCATCAATCAAAACGCACATTCACCCAAACAAGCAAGTTGTACCGACAAGAACAGTACAAAGGGAGTTGGGCAGGGGAGATCGTGTGTGATCATTTAACAACAAACAGGGAAGCAGATAGCAGTAAGGCATTAAGCCACTGGAATCTAATTAACCCTTTATAGAAGGCACTTGAGTTTCATACAGAAGCCCCATCTGTGGCCAATAGTTTTTTTTTTTCTTCTTTTATGAACATAATGATTTCAGGTTTCCAAGAGGATTTAATAAAACCTTGCACGTTACTGGAGTGATTTACAGCCTGCTGTCGTATTATGGTCTGTTTCCGTGCAGTTGCTCAGTCGGGCAGCCAGGGTGAGAGTCAGTAACATATGTTCACTATAATGTTGGCAGTGGCTTGGGATGCTGGAGTCATAGCAATCTGGATGAGGTTAGCACAAACCTGTAATTCCACGCACAGATTCCAATGGCACGCCCGGTGCACTGAGCTTAGTTTCTAGAGTGGCTTCTGGACGGATGATTTCAGTTTCATCAAAGATGTTCTTTCGTTTGCTTCTCTCCTCTATATTCCAAGTGGTTCTAGGTTCTGTTTGAAAATTCCTTTACCTGATTTTGAGCTCTCTTTGAGTTTACCTAAAGATTCCAGGGACTAACATTCTTCCAAGAGCGGGTGTCAACGAGCTACCTCTGGAGGGCAATGGCCAGCCCTGCTGGTGTCCGCCTCAGCTCACTGGCTGCCTGGCCGCTAGAGTCCGTTGTAGCACAGTCCTTGCTGGTTTTGTCTCACTAACCCGCAGGAGCACCAGAGCCAATTAAATTCTCCCTGTGGAATCCCAAGGTAGCTAGGGCTGCTTGAAGAATTTGGGTTAGTGTTTAGAGGCTTAGCCTTGAGGGAATGATGATGGCCTGCAAGCCAGGAGTGCTTGTTTTTGAACTGTTAGTCAGCCCCATGGGCCCCCGGGACCCCCTGAAAAACACAGAAATCCTCTCAACCTGTAGAGAATCCTTGGAAGTGCTGCCTCGCGGGCCGAGCCATGTCCCCAGGGGACGGAACCTGGAAAGAAGGAAGGAAAGAGAAACCTTGTGTCCAGGAGCCGCCCTCAAAGTGGTGAGGCGGGTCCTCCAAGGCCAGGCACTGGAGTGTGCCTGCAGGGCTATCTGAAAGATGGAGTCTGTTAGTATTTGGGTGAGACAAGACAAAGAGCATGAGCTGTGAAAGAACAGGGTGGCCGGTGGTCCCCTCGACTTCCCTTTTAACTAAAGGCATGAGTAACTGCGGCTGACTTGAGTCCGGGGAAGTGAGACTCACTACCCCCCTCCCCGAGGAGGAGACTGATGCAGAGGCAACGTGAAAATTAAAATACAGAAGAGGAGGAGGAGGAGGAAAAAGCAAAACGCAAGAGACAGAACAAAGACTGTGATGTGGTTTAAACAGGCAGACAGCTTCGATAGGCAGGAGAGAAATAGGACAGCTGCCCTAGCTTCTGCCCCCGAACTCCACTTTAAAGTTAACATATCACTTGAATAGAACTATAGAACACCCGGCTTGATATTAATGCCAATTAGTATTTGTTGACGTGAGACCTAATAAGTTAATTCAATCAGCTGTTAGTGCAGGCGTTACTGGCAATGCTGCCCGAGGGGTTAGCTATGTTCAGTATTTCTTTTGTTCCTGCAATTGTCTTTCTTGAGATGAAAAGGCAGCAGTGTTGAAATCCTGCTGCGACAATCAAAGCACTACTGGCGCATCTGCTTTAAACAGCAGCTGTCTAAATACCGAGCCCTTCGTTTAATTGCTGTTTACATGCTGTATCCATGGGGTGTGATTGACAGAAACAGTTGGAGACTGGGTGCATGACTGCCGCCGCGCTGGCTGTGTCTCAAGGAAGACTAAGCAAGGAAGGGACTGCGCTATTTCATTACACAATTCATTCGTTTTATTTTGAACGGATTGGTTAATTGAGCCCTCAGTGCTTGTCTTAATCTCTAGAAGTGTATCCAATTAACCAGATATCTTTCTACACTTTTGAATGGCTTTCCTCTCGCCAGTGTCCTCCCTTGCAGGTACCTCTTGCTACATAACAAGCAGGTACATGTGTTCATGTATGGGGTGCACCCATGTACTGCATGAGATTGTATGCAGTTTTTGAAAAGATATGAAAATCTTTAAAGAGCGACTTGGCGCAAGGAAACTAAATGATGTCTGTGTGTGTGTGTGTGTGTGTGTGTGTGTGTGTGTGTGTGTGCGCGCGCGCGAAGGAGTGCACACAACAAGGATTTTGCAGAATTTAACAAGTTTCTTTTATTGATTCTAATAATCAAACAGTCACACTTTTACAGCTTAATCACTACCATGGGCCACAATAATGAGGCCAATAATTAAAAAGAGAAATGAAAGTGCTTGTACCAGGAGAGCCACTTGGGGACCCCTATTTAAAAGAGGTTTAAAGCACCCCTGCAACGCTCTGACCCTAGCGGATGTATTGCTTATTTACAATGGAAAATCGCATTCACTGGAAAAGCCATATGATCTAAAAAAACAGCTTGTTTACAATGCCGTCCCAGGAGGAAGGCAGGAGCGAGTTACAGTTACACACAAGCATGCAGAAAGCACACAGTGTCACAATCCAGGTATTACTGTATTCACTTCGCATCATAAGGCTGGTTCAAGTAATCATGAAAGTGACACTGTGGATCTGAGTTCTGTTGGTAGTTTATTCCAGTCCGAAGGGGGAACAAAAGCAAAAGCAGAAGCTGGCACTTTGAAATATTTATGTAAGAAATACATCAGGAAATGCCAACACTGAACAAATGGAGTGTTTCTTCTATCCACTGCTGTCAACGGCTTTTCTTTTCACATTGAGGAAAGTGAAGCCTGTTTGTCATGCCACCTCACCTTACATTGACAGATATTAAGAACTCACAAGGGGTCCCAATGCCTCCTGCACAGGGAGTGCTTTTATTATACAACAGTAAGAAGACACTTTTACACTAAACATGAGACAATAACTTGTGCTGTAAGGCCTTGACCACTCTCTATAATTTAATTACATTTTTTTTTTTTTTGTAGAACTATTCGCATTTCTACAGCTTGGTTTATTGAAAAACCAATGCAATAAAGAAAACTCAATCTCGATCGCTCTGTCGTAATTATTATTTCCAAGTAAAAAAAAATATATATATATATATTGCTACACGCAGAAAGCATTTTAAAGCAAAAGAAACAAACAAAAAGAATTGCTTTCCAGTTTAAATATGAAGGGCAACATAAAGCAGGGAACAAATCTACTGAAATTGGACACTTTTAACCCTAACCCTAACCCCAACCCTACAGTCTAGAAGCTTCTCCCTTGAAATGTTAATGATTTTCAGATCGAGAAAGCAGGACCAGTGGATATTGTTTTTGGCTCTTCGATTGCAGTCTAACATTATGAACCATTGACTGTCTGTGCCAATTTAAAGCAGCTGCAAGCATCTGTGAAACCAATGAAAGCAATCATGTAGACACAGCTATGATTTTGCTGTTGTCACGATCGCTAGTGTATAGGTTATTTTGTAAATGTACCACCTTGAAAGCAGTTGTAAGTGCTTGTACCAATTATTAGTACATGCTTCTTTCACAAAATAGCAATCTTTAAGAGATCTGTGTGTGTGTGTGTGTGTGTGTGTGTGTGTGTGTGTGTGTGTGTGTGTGTGTGTGTGTGTGTGTGTGTGTGTGTGTGTGTGTGTGTGTGTGCGTGTGTGTGTGTGTGCGCGTGTGTGTCTGTGCTTTGAGTGCACAATGATCTGGAGACAAATTAAAAAGGTAAGAAAGCCAGCAAATATTTCTTTACATCCAATTTACCATTCCAGCCCATAAATTAGCTTGGAGATAGGTGGAGAGGCTGGCCATAGCGAAGCCGTGGACAGGGGGACGGGATAGCTGCCCTCCCCATTAGACAAAGCCAAAAACAGCAGGAGGAGGCTGGGGAGCTGGAGGCAAACTCTGGCGCACAGTGGGGACGTAATGGATCGAGGTAAGGTACAAATCCTTTTCTTGCCCATCATTGGACGCATCATTTATTGAAGGACAAATAAGATACGAGCTATTCGATTGACGAGTTGATCTGGTATTGGAACAGTCTTGACATTTACGCGATTTGATCTAAGGTTAAAGTGAATTCCCTGCCGGAATCATCGCTTTGCTTAACTGATGGATTCTGACAATCCTAAAGTTTTTGTAATGGCACATCACGACAAAACTGTGTGATCTGTGAACCAATAACGCCGCCTGACTGGTGGAAAAAAAAACTGTAAAAAACAAACCTGTGACTTTTGTGAAATGTGCCCATTTATTTTTGTTTAGAGCAAAACCTGCTGTGCTTTGTGGTTTAAATTAGTTTTTAAACGAGGTATCATTCTACCAATGGTAACCTCATCTCATTATAGCTGCCTTTCTCCAAACATTGTGCTACCATGTCCCCTTAGTGTGATACAGAGCTACTGCAGGATTAGCACACTCCACTCCCTTTGCAGTTTCTTAGAGAAGCACACTGCAAACTGTTTCAGCAATTATTCCTCATACCAATAGGAATACCTGAAACACATGTATGTCAGGCTCAGTGGTGTGCTGGTGTGAGTGATTCATTGAGCTTAATCAGTAAAGCTCACTGAAGTGCAGTAACATCACCAGTGTACACAGCCAGTACAGGTCCAGTTCCCCTGGAGATAACATTGTAAGAAGCTCTGCTCTCCTTCGCCCTTACACTGGGCTCCCCTGGGGTGAGGCAACGACCTGATCTGGAAACCTCAACCTGCAAGCAGAGAAATCCTGTCGGCAGCCACAGACTTGCATTTCTATTCCTTGAGGCTGCTAGCGGGGGAAAAAAAAATCTATTCTTTTAAATAACAACTGCAAATTCATACTGAATTGTGACTGAATCCCATAGGAACAACACCTGAATATCTTCTGCACTTCCTCTGAGTTCCAAAGCAATTCATTTTGAGATAACCAGTTCCCTGGTGGGCGAGTAAGAGGGTATACATGTGATGTTAGGTTGAGAGTTTACAGTTAGGGGTAGGGTTAGGGATAGCGTTAGGGTTACATCATGCAAAACGATTTACAGGTTAAGTACACTGTACCTATGCATAATAACATTGTAATGATGTGTTAGTACACATGTAATTGCTAAGTGACAGCTATGTAAATACACAGTAATTAGAGACACTGTAAAGTGTTATCGTCGTTTCACCTTTGAGCTCCCCCAGGTCTATTGTCTTGCCCAGCTGCTCTAGCAGGTCCGCCCGCGCTGCGTTCTTCTTGTGCTTCTTGCCATCGTAGTGCTGCTGTGCCATGCCCGGGTTGTTGAACCAGGCGTTGCAGAGCTGGCAGTACCGATCAGAGTCTCGCCGCTGCCGGGGTGAAGTGACCGCCGGCATGATCTCTGGGGTCTTCACCGGACTGGGGGGCACCTCTGTGAAACAAAACAACACCCTTTTCAAAGCAGGTATGTCTGGGGTCACTGGACATATTGTCTTGGTTATTTATTTACTGATTAAAAAAAAATATATATATTTCTTTATATATATAATTTTCTTTTTAAATCAAACCATAAAGGTCAAATGCAGAACAAAACAAAAAAGTGGGAAAAAAATGGAAAACCAGTTTATGAATAAGTAAGAGTGGGGGCTCTCAAAATCAAAAGGAAACGTTAGCATATACACAGTTCTGCATGCGCAACACTCTTCTTGGTGGAAGAAGCAGCTGGCCAAGCAGTCACTTTCCATGCACTGGCATGATGTCATTTAGCAGCGCTTCTCTGTCAGCTGCAGAGTGTAACCAAGTACAGTTTATGCGTATCTCAATCAGCTATGTACAACGGTCTTATATTGCCTTACTTTAACAATACAGGCAGATAAGTAATCTAAGTAGTGGTGCAGTCCTAAATCGGAAGGCATAAAATACAGATGTTCTTACACAAGAATCATGACACAATTTTATTTGCATAGTGAACTTCTAGAAAGTATTTCCACAAAGTGTCTTCTGCATCCTGTCATCGATCACGAGACAGCGTTGCACGATAAAGCAAAGAACATTTCTAAACAACTGAGGCAGCAGAAAATTCATTTGGGGAAAAAAAAAAAAAAAAAAATGCTGTGTACCCTACCTAATGAATACAATTCCATTAAAAAAATGACATGGTTTGTTTTGTTGCAGAAACCCATGTATTCGAAATCTGCAGCATGACTAATCAGATGAGTCTAAGTGCCATTTCTTATTTCAATCTGAATACTTCATTAATACATTATGATTCCCTCAGGGCACACTGAAGGTCCTCTCCCTCTCCCTATTTCATTTTTGCCTTTGCTTTTATTATTCATCATGCAGCTAGCCCGTTAGGATCATCCCATGTATACAGATACAGTACATATCATGACCTGCATACTGCCATGCACATCGCATCATGACATCGGTGTATAGCCACACCCCTACTGGACAGACAGACGCACTGTTTAATGATCTACTTTTACCTGCAGCTGAGGATTTTCAGACCAGGCACTACACTGCCTCTGCAGATTACCTTTAGGTCAAACAAATATTGCAGTTGTGCAGCCTTTTGGCAGGTGTTGAAGTCTACCATTATTAAATATTGCAGGCTATATCAAAGTTGCAGTACAGATGTGCAAATGGTAATAGTTGATATAAGAATGCTTATAGAGACTAAAGAGTTAAGCCTCTTTTGAAAATACACAGAACTGGTAAGCTGGTGACTAAACCGATGTATGAATGTGGGCTTGACAATAACCAGGCACTGTGTAGAGAAACAATACAGACTGGCCCCCGGGAGCTTCCATGGCAACACACAGCCACAACTATGGAGAGCGTTATAGTTACCGCGCTTGACATTCCAATTATTATATTCTACATTAGTCAATTACACCCACAGGTAGAATCACATGAGCGGAGTGTCTTCGATCCTGTGGTTTCTATTCGAATGAAAAGGACGAGGGGAGCCTAGCTGTTTGCTTGGCTCACTTTCTACACAATGCACAATTTAAATCTGAGAAACTGGACATGAGAACTGCGTGTTGCCATTGTGGCAGCGATTTAAAAAAAACCAAACAGAACAAGAGAAAATAAATTCCGTTTGTTTTCAAGGGATTCTTCTTCTTGGATATAGTTAGAAAGGTTTCCAAATCCCTTGTTTTCAAGCATTTTGGTGTAAAGCTTGAGAAGAGACAGCCTGCATTGCGCCAATTCCTAATTGCTGCTCTGTTAATCTGCCTGCCTTTATGACCTTGCTGTTCTTGACTTGGTTTCTGTGAAGCTGATACTGAGATCTCACCCAGCACAGTATGTCTCTATAGTTATTTGGCTGGGGGATTTCCATTAACTAGCGTTATTTTTTTTATCCCCGAAGCTGGTGCAAGTACCTGATAAATATCTCAAACTTTTCTGCAGTATTTTTGCATGGTAATTTTGCAGTTTTCCCCTCATGGTTATGCTATGCATTCACCAAGGTATACCCTGGCTTGGCATGCTTATTAATATGCTTTCCCCTACTCAATATTCTTTACAATCTATGCTTCACCATGCTGTCATTGTGCTTTATTTGCCATGGGAAACTTTTACAATGGGAATGTGAATGACAAAATATACCACTTGTCAGGTAATTTGGGGTATTACACTGGTATTAAAGCAGCTTCCCTATGCTAGTGGTTTATCCCATTATATGCCTTAGGGTTATAGTGAGTTTCTTACTGTTATCGTTTTAAATGTGGATGAGCTAATTAATATCATCATTTTCCGTTACAGTTGACTGCTAGCTGTGCTGCCTGGAATGATCTAGTTTAATTGCGTTTTTTTTTTTAAATGGCCTCTTTTCAAAGATGGGCGATGTGTTTAATGGTTATTTCAGATATGAAAATAGATTAACTTAATGTGGTGAATGACATGACCAGCCCTCTCCTACCAGCGAAACCTGCAGAAATAACTGATGTGGGCTACAGTTTTCTGAAGTTAGCATTCGAGCATGATGAATCTAGGGTGACACTAACACTGTCTCTAATTACTGTTTATTTACATAGTAGTTACACAGTAAATACATGCGTACTTACACACCACTACAATGCCATTAAGTTTACTTAATGTGTATCTCTTTTTTGCACAATATAAATACACTATTGTATCAGAGAAGGTTTAGGTTCAGGATTAGGGTGGTTAGGGTTGAACTTTGAGTTAAGTTTACAGTCAGGTTTAGGGGTAGGGTTAGGGTTATATCATGAAAAAATGTACACATGAAGTGCATTGAAACTATGCACAATAACACTGTAAGCACACATGTATTTACTAGGTAACTTATATGTAAATGCACAGTAATTAGAGACACTTCATGTAAAGTCTTATTGAATTCCACCAATGCTATATAACTACATATATACAGACAGAGAGTAGGTCGGGGTGAGCTGATAGGTTACATGGTCATGTGATTTGAATGGAATGCGCAGGGCTGCTGGCCCTGGCAAGTAGGATCCTCCAGGCAAGCTCAAAGCCCAGAACCAAGACCCATTGGGAATGATTGCAAACACCACAAGCATACAGAAATCGGTTTGCATTTCATTACACTCTTAACAAATCAAAAAACCTTACCCTTTTAATATGATTCCAATTAACACAAAGTCCTTGTTTACGAAAGGGTCGCTTGATTTATAAAGCTACTCAATGTTAATCTGAAAGGGTCGGTTTTATTTATTCACGCAACTTTCTCTGTTGAGAAATGCACCCGAGAACAAAGCCCCCTTTTTCCAAGCAAAAGGTTTCTTGTGATATTTTATGAACTAGGTCAGAGCCTCAGCACAGCTTGAGTTGCAAGCTGTGTAGAACATTTTCTGCGGAGAGTTTTAAACTTTAAAAAAACATTGAAAGGGCGCATTTGAAAATGTTTAATCCCAGGGCATTAAAATGACCAGGCCCCAGGGCACCACTCCCCTTTATAGATAATGTTACTCCCCCTAGTCTTCCCCTAGTCTGCCAAAATAAAAACAGAAATATGCAGTTCTGTGAAGTGAAATTCATTCAGGAAACTCCTGCGATATATTATTTATTAAAGCACTGACTAGACGACACTACTATATATATATATATATATATATATATATATATATATATATATATATATATATATATATATATATATATATATATATATATACTACATTCCATGGCCTTTATCAGCTCACAGATAAATGGAGTGGCTGGCCGTTCGTCCTAATAAAGCAGCCAGGCAATGAACAGTAGTGTGCAAATATATTGACACACCCCATTGCTTCTGCTGTTTTGCTACATTGTGCATAAGAAATCAAACCACGGGAACTGAAAATGTGTGATTATCTAATTTAACTGATGACTTTAACAGACCGGCCGTGGAATTCATTTAAAATAGTAAGAGAAAAGGAACACATAGACACACATGGTAAACTGCAGGAGACTTTTAGAAGTTGTTTAAGATGCCTAATTAAAGCACAAAGCGGTCTAACATTTTCACACACACGTGCCTATTGTTTCTATATCCCTGATTACTGATCACAAATTCTCACACCCGGAGGTATTCATGCAAGTAAGCTTATAAAGGTTTTGAGGTGTTCTAATACGTTTGCACACGACTGTATGCAACAATGTGTGCAGGCTGACAGCCACCACTATTATATACCCATCGCCAACTACAGACAAATGAATCTCAATACTGTTCCTCTTCTTCACAGGCAGAAACCAAGAAAAATGCATGCTTCCTACCAGCATGCACTGAGGCAGCAGTGCTTCGTACACTTGTTTTTTTTTTTAATCCTCAGATTGGTTGCACTCAGCTAGGTGGGTCACAAGCTGCTGCAGTGGCATTTTTCTTTTTCCCCACTTGCTCTACCGTTCTGGTCTTGCCCACCATTGCGTGCCACCCTTCAGGCATTTCACTTATCAAGTGTAGACATGCAGAGAGCATACAGCACAGCTTTATAATCATAGTTTGGTGCAGTTGTTGTGAATTATAATGTGTAGGGCAGTGGTACTCAGCTCTGACCCTCGAGATCCAATCCAGGTTTTAACTCCAAGCAGGTTCTAATGTAGCTGTTAAGAAGCAATAAACTAATTTAGGACCTGGTTGGAATAAAGACCAGGACTGGATCTCGATGGGTTGAGTTTCACTGGCGTAGGGTGTAAGAGATGTCATTTCAAACACGTCTCTTATTAAGAGCTCAGCTTCATTTTGCAGTACTCTCACTCAAGCTGCATGAGATGACATCTCGTGTACAGTAAGAGACCCCCTGCACACAATGTGCTAACTTGTACATTCACTGTGCACCTGATACCTGCAGCACAGGCCATGAATCTAGAGCTAATCAGCCTGTCACGAGTAAACTACCCCACAAGATAAAAATCCCATTATTAGATATTAAACATGGTAGATGGGTTGGTAGACCATTCACTGTATTCATTTATGATTTACTAATGTAATCAATATGTTTACGAATGGTTACAAGGGTCATTACTCAGAATCACAATATTTTAACTGGGGATGCCGCAGTATAATTCTGGCTTCCAATACTGATAGTCTTTGTCATGCTTTCTATGTGTGAGATTTGACCTTCAATTTCTGTGGGTGCGCTGCAGCGCTACATGCATTACAGAACATCTATAGCACTGCGGTGCAATTATAATCATATTATATAGCTACGTGATACACATGGGGTATGAGGCAATAATGTGTCTGCTTTGGATATTTAAGAGATAAAACATTCCCTGGTTTCGGTTGTCTGATAATAATTTTCCCTGAGGGCAAATTTAAGAATGAGGTATAATTGTACAGCAAAAATTGTGTTTCTATTTGCTTTTCACCCAAAACAGACAGTACTGCTTACTAAAAATAGTCTTTTAAGAATAATAATCTAATCTGAACCACCCACAGGGAATCCTGCAGAATACAAATAATATCATGCAAAACAGGCAGGAAATAAAATGTATCCAAGCTGTCAATCAGATGCTCACAATGCACCTGGTCACTCCTGGATTAACCCTTCTATTGCCAAACTCTACAGACGTGAGTTTAAATAAGACTGAGCAAAGGTAAATAATAACTCTTAGAGTTAAAAACTGCTTACAATAACAATCTGAAAGAAAAGAGCTTCCAAAGTGAATTTAACTCGTCACATAACTAAAAAATGTGCATCAGATGTAAATGATACAAAGTATATCTCTAAGAAGTTTCCACTGTGTTGCATTGTAAAGCATTTCTCTGGTTCCCAAGCTAAGCAAACATGTCCCAGAGTTCCAACAGGGGAACCCCTGAAGATTCTGTGCTAAGTAAAGACCCCAGCGAGTCAGCACTGTTTAATATTGACTCAGCTCCAGCAAGAACAACAGGGCCTTGCTGGCAGCCACAGAATGCGAGAAGCTTAATGCCACCTCACTAACCCTTCTTATGAAAAAATCAATAATACAATCCTGGAGACGCCACGAACACATCCAGAATTTATCTTTCTGACATCTCCTGTTCACTACAACTACATCACTGTCTGACTCTCTGGGAAACCAAACTACACACAAGCAAACACGCAGGAGATATTTATCGAGTTACATCAAAACATATTCTGAAAACCTAAGTTTTTAAAAAAGCTATCTTTTTTATATATTATAGGTACTCTATCAAAACTTGAATTCTTAATAAAACAATTCACCGAGATTGAAGAAGAATGCAATTAATAGTGATACATATGACTTCCACGTAGTTTGGCGAGACTGAAAAATAATTTTAAGTGAAAGTGATTCTAACAGCTTTGATGTAAAAAGAAAGATTATTTTAACCAATACGTGACAATTAAATAAACTTAGGTAAACTTCCAGATACACTGCAGCGAGAAAGTCCGAGACAGTAACACTTCTTCATTTTTCTTAAACCATGGCTATTGGCACTTTAGGGCAGCGGTCTCCAACCCTGGTCCTGGAGTGCTACTGGGGCTGCTGGTTTTTGTTTCAACCCAGTTCTCAGTTACTTAATTACACCAGTTATTGGCTTAGTCAAGATTAACAGGTGTTCCAGATCTAGCCACCGTTGATGTAAAGGCACCTAGAAAACCTGCAGGATAGGGGCTCTCCAGGACCAGGGCTGGAGACCCCTGCTTTAGGGCAAATTAAATATTATCAGATCCTTATCAAGATTGCTTCTTTTTCCCTTGTTCAGCCATTTACAATTACAGCACTCTTTCTACACTTATTAACCATAGTTTATCCTGGTTTACCATGTTTATTGATATGCTTTCCCATACCTCGCTATCCTTTACCTAAGGGGTGTCCAATCACAGTCCTGGAGGGCCATTCCTCTTCAGGGTTTAACAGGTAAAATGAGATAATTAACAACTTCAGGGTATGGATCAGGGCTTCTCAAACTCAGTCCTGGGGACCCCCTGTGTCTGCTGGTTTACATTCCAACCAAGCTCTCAATTACTGAACTAGACCCTTCATTGAACTGATAATTTGCTCAATTAGACCTGTTTACTTGTTTTCAGCTCTTGAACAGTTTGCATATTTCAAGTTAGCTGTACTATTTGATAAAAGTAACTTGAACTGCAACTGTTTAAGAGCTGAACACAAGTAAAAAGGTCTAATTAAGCAAATTATCAGTTCAGTGAAGGGTCTAGTTCAGTAACTGGGAGCTTGGTTGGAACGAGTTTGAGAAGCTCTGATCTAGATGGAGGTTTCATTGGTTCAATTAAACAGGAACAGGGTTGGAACAAAGCTCAGGAGTGGAATAGCCTGACTTTGGCTATCCCTGCTTTACCATGCTTTCACTATGCTTTATTACACTTTGCTGTGCTTTTACTATGGTAAACTTTCAGATGTTTTATTTCCACACGTGTTATAAAAACGTCTTCAATGATTTTGTACTGCCAGCAGTAAGCAGCAGTAGAGCCTCGCTCCACTGGAACACTGTAACCAAGGCATTGCTTGCGTGACGTCACTATAAAAGCAGATGGAGAAACACACAACCCAACGCATAGACTTATAATAAAGTCAAGCCATTTGCTGAAATCAGCGATCAGGGACGGCAGCTTCCTCAAACCAACAGGGAAGATGTCCACTGTGACTGTGTGATTGATGGCTTTGTCTTCCTTTTCTCACTTGGGTCTTTCGCAACTTTTGTTTCAGAACGATAGCCACAGATGGCCTGTCTAATGAGTGTATCCATCAGAGAAAGCGGAGTGCACAAAGCAAACATAAGGGAAGGGAAAAAAGTTTTTAACAGAAGCAATTGAAACTTGGTTAAAAAACAAAGATATTGGGCATGCAGATTTTCGTACAGTTTATGTGATGATCTCTTTGCTATAGTATTTTGTTAACCAGTCACACCTTTCTTTTTTTTAACAGAAATACACATTTCAGTTTGTGGGGAGCTGGCTTGGCACAGTTTCCCTTATAAGAGTTCACCCTGGTGGTCTGCATGGTATTTCTGCAGTTCTCACATGCTTTTCCCATGGTTATACTATGCATTTAGCATACCTTGCCATGTTTTTTTTTTTTTAATATGCTTTATCATACCTCTCGGGGCTTTACAGTGCTTCCCTATCCTTTAACATGCTTTTACTTTGCTGTAATACACTTTGCTATGCTTCTACAATAGTAAACTTTAATAAGGGTTGGTACACATGTTCCTCTCTACAGCTATATGTTAGATTGGTGCGTACAGATTCACCTTTAGAGACCCTATTTCGATCTTGAGACCCATATTACAGTATTAGTGTAAACAGTTAGGTTTATTACACTGACTGTAATCTTTATAAATCAGGGCTTCTCAAACTCGGTCCCGGGGAGCCCCTGTGGCTGCTGGTTTTTATTCCAACTGAGCTCTCAGTTACTTAACTAGACCCTTCACTGAACTGATAATTTGCTTAATTAGAACTTTTTACTTGTTTTCAGCTCTTAAACAGTTGCAGTTCAAGTTACTTATCAAAATGTTACAGCTTATTTAAAATATGCAAAACTGTTCAAGAGCTGAAAACAAGTAAACAGGTCTAATTAAGCAAATTATCAGTTCAATGAAGGGTATAGTTAAGTAATTGAGAGCTTAGCTGGAATGAAAACCAGCAGCCACAGGGGGTCCCTAGGACCGAGTCTGAGAAGCCCTGGCTTAAATATTTGTAAACATGGAGGCCTTACTGTCAGCTGGAATGGTTTTGCCAATACCACGCATACAGATGCAACACAGAAAGACTGAAAAGCAAAAGGCAGGCTATTTTTAAAATGACCTTTTGTAGTAAACATACCATAATGCTTTATGTGTGGCCATAACCCTAGGGGGTGTGTGTGGGGGGGGGGTCTACTGAACCCCCCCCCGAGCAACGTCTCAAATCCAGTGACATCACCATGCTGCACATCACAGGCTACACGAAGTAAACAAAAAAACTGCCTTCTACCAAAACAAAACACAGAATCACACAAATATAAAGACAAGAAAAACATTCGACTTTCTAATCAGAGCCATCTGTGAAAGCAGCTTCTAAACATATTTACTGCAACATACAGGGCCCCCATACTCTTCACTGTGCAATCTTCCTTAGGGCCAGTAATTATCCAGCTAAGACTGCTTCTTAAAATTAATTTGTTTTGAAAGCTCTGCGCCATTGTTTTTTTTTTTTTGCTTCAAAGCCTGTCAGGATGTTTCAAACGAAAGGTTCCAAAAGAACCCCCCCTCAAAGTGGAGAGCAAACAGAGCCTGCGGCTACAGCGCCCTATGCAGCCTGGCGAAATGATTCTGCACTCCCCAGTGTAAGTTTGCTTTCTTTGGTTTCAGACTTCAACTACGGCCAAACATTTTGCATCACCCTATACAATGAACTCATTTTGCTTCATGAAGTCGAATGAAACCTGCTGAATAATGTTACGTTAACATATGGAATTATACACCGCTTTGTGGTTTCCCAATATGCTTAACGAAAAAAAAACTGACAAAAAATGTAAAAAAATGGTGACATGAAATACTGTACTATTATTATACAGTATCATTTTGTAGTTTCTTTGATTAGACAATGTTAAAATATCTAAATTGTGTTCAAATAGTTGTTTTAAAAAAAAAAAAAAATCCTAAAATTCTAGGTGATGGAAAACGTTTGGCCCCCCTGCACTCTGCCAGGGAAATGGTCGAACGTTGCATAGAACAAGCAAGCAAGGACACAGCCAGAACATGCAATGCAAGACTCCGTTTGCTGTCCGGTCAGTCATTGCGTGTCAGAGAACATTAGCGGCGCTCAACAGAACAGCGATGAGTAAACTTTGCAAATCTGATGTCTGCTGTCAACTGGGATCAAGCTCTCTTTCAGAACAGGTCTCAGAAGAGCACTGCCTTGCACTAGGAAGCAATTTGGTAAATAAGCCAACTTCTTATTAATGAACAAGCTAAGAAAAAAGGATCTTTTAGTACTACTACATGCGAATGGCTGTGAATACGTATGTTGGTGTGGATGTATTGACAGGGTGTACCCACATAAATCACTATGTCCTATATGTACTATAACAAAAAAAAAAAATCATATATATATATATATATATATATATATAATATATATATATAATATATATATATAGAGGTTTCTCAAAGACGTAATATGAAATGTTTATTTTAATATTACAAAATATACCGCCATTGACTGCATGAAGCTTATTGATGCGTTTTTCTATTTATTTATCCATAACTTCAAACACTAAATCATAGCGCTTCTACAACTAAAGATCATGCGGTAAGTGCCTGACAGTTTGTCCGCGCTCGGAATATTGTGTCCAGTTCCGGTCAACACATCACCACAGGGACGTTGTGGCCCCGAAGAGTCCAGAGAAGAGCAGCCAGACTGACCCCAGCAGGGCTTAAAGGACTGAACTACGAAGAAAGGACGAAAGAACGAAAGCTGTTTAATCTGGAACAAAGAAGAATCAGGGGGTGCAAAGTCTTTAACATTTTAAAAGGAGTTGATATGGTTAACCCAACCTGTTACTTTAAGCGCAGTACAGAAACCAGAATCAGAGAAAATTCAGTGAACTCAGACTTAGAACCGAGGGAAGGAGACACATCTTCACACAGAGAGTGGTGACCATATAGAACTGGCTACCTAGTCAAGCTGAATCACTGGGATGTTCTGAGATCAATCAGCTACTAGGAACCGGGCAAGCTTAGATGGGATGAATGGCCTCCTCTTGTTCATAAATTTTCTTATGTTCTTGTGTTCTTCTATCAGTTTCAGAAATTTGGAGTAACTGAGTTCAAGTAAAAAAAAATAAAAAGCTTACTGAGGACAGGCTTAGTACTCCTGCCCACATTTCATTATTCAGTTCAAATTCAGATTCACCAAATGCTCAGTCCTCCCTGAGGACAGTTTATAAACCCTACAGCCAAAACCGTTCTTGGCAGCCGCATGGAAAAAAAAAATAGGAACAGGTGGACAACCATGTTTTCCAGATTTACAAATATTAAAAGAAAAAAGGAAAACAGCTGAGCTGCTAATTACATCGAGGGAAGTTGTGGACTTCGTACCTTGTTTTGGCCAAGGTAAATGGCTCTCTTTCAAATGAAAAAGCCCCTGTGTATTGGTGTTATGCACAGAAGGAGGCCTACCTTTTGTTATGGCAGGCGGTTCCCCTAGCAGTATCTTTAGCCTCTTGGCGTGGATTTTTCCCTGGTAATGAGACTGGGCCACCACTGCTGATGTAAACGACATGTTGCACAGCGTGCAACATTTGTTCTTGTCCACATCTCCGTCCTCGCTTCCCTGTATTAGGAAAACAAACACCTCTATTAAAAGGCGTGTCAATCATTGCTGGGGTCTATTTGATTGATATAAACAGCAGTGTATGATCTAAGCAAAAACAACAGTGGACCAAAATATAGTAAATTCAGGATAAATGAAGAAAAACAAGGAATACCAAGTATTTTAAAAATAAAAGGTAACGACTAAAGATGGCGCCGGTATTAAGATCTCTGTGTGTGTTCGCATTGTGCTCTGCAATTTTCTCTTTGGAAATAAAGATTAATTATTGTATGCAGGTTGTATGCAGAGTGTCTTATGCAGGTTGCCAACTCTGAGCATCTTCTGAAACCCTGCTGCTAGTTCCAGCTGTAGGTGCTTTCAATTCACAGGGATCGATAGTCCCCAGCATTGAGAAAGAGAAGAGGTTATTATGGGGCTCGGTCACAGTTACTTCACAGCAGAACTGCCACTTTTTCAAAAGGATTATCTGTTGCATTTCATACCTGCATCCCTAATTAAAAAAAAAGAAAAAAAATGGAAGATTCCTGGAATCTGTACAGTACAGCATTGGCCAAATATAAATAAAAATGAGACCTGTCTAAAACAAGTCTAAGCAACAAAATAAAGTTACAGGGCACTTTTGTTGAAGTCAGTTGCACGTACACAATATTGCTGACAATATCCATATTACTCTATCCATCTAGATATTGTTTTTTTTTCTTTATAAGAACATAATATATGTACCGGAAAAAATAAAAGGCTCACCAAGGCTCATCTCAGTTGCTGACACCTTATGCTTGATACCCTATCAGCCTCCAGTGGATGAGGTAGAATGATAGCACAAGGCAGCTCCAACGGGATGAGACTGCCTTGGGTTCTACCGCAATGCTAAAATGTTTGTATTTTGACATAGCAATGGTTTCACAATTGTATGAACACACACTGCCGAGAATCCCCTGCACTACAATATCAATACTAATGTTTACACTCATGCGCTTGCGTACAAAGACACATGCATTCAAACGCATCCAGCTTCTAAGCCATGACCTTTTAAATGGTGTCCTTGAAGTTGCTTGTACAGCTAATAGATCATATCAGTGCCACATCGTAAAATGTATTCAATTATACTACGTGAGATTACTGGAACGCCGTGGTAGCTAATGCAGTTAAGGTATCAAACAAGCTGCAAAATTAAATCCTACCAGAGACCAGACAGTACCCTAGATTTACAGCCAACTCTTAAGACACAATTACCAGTCCCTGAGTTCATTTATAGAGAAAGACTTGAAATGAAGAATCCATTTGAATTCCATTTGTGTTTAAGTGACTGCATATAATTGATTCCTCTGAAAGCTGCCGACTCGCTGATTACAAAGCGATCACCTTCCTGATGTATAATTATCAACCCTTAACCGGTATTTGAAATATCGCAGCATCTTGTTGTCTTGGGATCTTTAAAGTTTGCTTTGTACACATGTCATATCAATGCCACTTGCTAGAGCACGCTGTACCCTATGCACTAGTCCTAAGAGAAGACAAAGTGCCCTTTACTGAGTTACTGCTTCCAGAAGCACCAATCGAACGGGTCTTTAAGGAAATATCTTAACACGTTCAATTAAAAAAAAAAAGGTAACACTTTAAATGAAGTGTCTCTAATCGCTGTGTATTTACAAAGTGGTTACATCGTTTCAGAAGAAATGCAATGCCACAGAATTGATTAGACAATGCTTTCATCACTGTATTTATTGATGAGGAGTGGGCTAAACTAGATGCTTGGTATTCAGTATTCAGGCTTTTTTTTCTAGTTTTTTATACACTAAAACAAGCCGACGATAATATGGTTTCTCCTCCAGGGAAACCTAATGGAGTTTACGATGTATGTCAGTGTTTGTGTGGACTGAATTAATGGCACTAAAACAACCCTACAATTTATCAGAAAGAACATCTAATTAATGGAGAGGGCATCTGGAAACCTCGCAGCAGATAACATCGGCAAAGACCAATATTGGCAAAATGATCAATCTTTTGTTAGGCAACAGGGGAGTACGTCAGTGATGCTATTCAGATTGCTCTAACACATTTAAGAAGCAATACTCTGAGTGCGATTGCATGCAGCAAATTCACAGTTCAAGTTAATCTTATTTTAGGAGTCAGGCCAGCACGTTTAACAAAAATCAAGGTGCTTTTCAAAAACGCCATGGCAACTTGACATCACAAACGAAGCTGCCAGTGTGGATGAGGAGTCATCTCCCGCATTTTGTGCTTCGTTCCACAAGTCAGTGACAAATAGACTTGCTGTCTTCGTTCAAGCAACGGATCAGAGAATCCTGTTTTCTGGAATGAGACAAGAGCAGGTAGCTCACATTTCAAGCGCCGGATTGCCTATTTATTTATCTAAGGCTAAATATTGTCCGTGTCCACGCCACCATCTAACTGCTACATTACCACCAGCTGGGCAATTTTAACAATTCCTGTGTCTCACACTGAGTGGCGAAGTAGAAAGGAAAAACTGAAATGCGACGGCTTAAACACAGCATTGTTGCATACACACTAATTCAATTTTAAAATGTTAGGATATAGGAGGACACTTAATTTACTAGTTCGGAAAAATGGCCCTTGCCAGCCCCAGAAATGATCCTCGACCAAACGCAATTTAGCCCCAGTAATCAGGACATGAATAACACTGCCTACAAAATGTTTGATGGGTTTTGGGGTTTGCTATGTTCAGCTCAATTTCGTTGGGAGTGAAATGTAAATGGTGCTGTCCTTTGTGCCATCTTGTAGTTTTGTTGTATTCTTTTTTATTGCTTATTGACTTTACCGTGATGAATCAGGCATTGATCTAGAGCATTCATACTGTCAAGCTGAATAAAACAGCTCAGCAAATTCAGATGTATCCCAGGCAGCTCCTGAATGCTACTGGTAAAGCCCTAATAAGACACAGGTTTGCAGTTACCTGCCCTACCTGTCATTTTAACCCCTACTAAAATACAAAGAAACAATCCTACAAGTCCCAAGTTTCATCAACTCGAATGCTGTGGGGTGGGTGAGTGGGGATCTAACTCGGTACAGTTTCTGCCCAGAAGGTCCCACTGCCAACCGAATTTCTTCTTTACACCTAGGAGCTCTCCAGCGGGTACCGGCAAGGTGCCAGCCCCTAGTGTGCTTTCAGCTCACCGGTAACCTGGCCCGTAAGGTGAGAAGAAATAGTCACTGACAATTTTGCCTCCCTAACTTGCAGGAGCAAAAGAGTCAATGCGACGCTACCTGTGGAATCTCCAGTGACGACCACGGACACTTTGTACAGCCAGGACACAAGCCTTGCTCTGCAAGGACAGCACCTTGATGATGATGATGATGAAGATGATGATGACGATGATGAAGGGCAACTTGAGTATCCCACGTAATCTGAAAATACCCTGGTAACCACGACGGTCTACTGAAACGTGAAGGAGGCTTTTTGATTGAGAATTACATATGAACAGTTTTTTCTGCAGTAATTTATTGTTATTTTTTTACACACACCTCTTGTCCCAGTTAGGATGAAAAAGAGTTCTGAGTCAGTCTCTGTACCTCAAGTCTGCTTGAGATGGTTCATTTATACCATTTGACTCTTTAGAGAAATTACTGCACTCTCCCACTGGAGTTCCGCATTTGAAACATTTCAAATCCTTTTCAACCGTTGCATCATTTTTTATTTTATTTTCAATTTTGCACTCTGGGTCTCTGATGATACATGAACACTTAAAGAGATTTACAACCTGTAGCCCATGCACTTTATTTTCTGTGCCAGGATAAAACAGAAATATGGTAACAGATACTGCATAATGTTTTCATTTACAAGTATTCTTCCAAGTCCTTTATTCCCTGGCTCAGTAGCTATGTTACAGCTGGTTCAGATTTCAATTACCCAGCTGGTACTGTATTTGTGTTTTGAGATCCCAGATACAATGCAGTCTGACAGTGTTGCTTGTCTGCTGAAGAAAGCCAATGCAGCGGAGCATAAAATTGAAGGCAGTCCTTGTTCAGCAAAGACACATCACTACCTGATCAACATGCAACAACGAACTCCCGCTTGTCCTTTTTGTTGGAAATGCACCTAGGAGACAAACCTCACTCAGAATTATACTTATTAATTTTGTTGGAGGTTTTAATTGATTAAGCAACTGAACTCAGTTAAATAATAATGTATTCACTGAAACAGCTGTTGGGAGTTTTACTTGACTTGTGGGGGTAAGAATCCATATTCCAAACCACTCAAGCGGCCCGCATTTCAAACCTACATTTCAACCCAGAAGCCAAACTAACAACAAAAAATAAATAATCTTAACTAGTGTTGCATGAAACAATTATTCGACTATTTGGATCAGGTGCTGACAATCATTGTAGCATCTGAGGGCTCGCTCCAGGGCTTCAGGTGATCCGATCAATTCCCTACCTCTGTTAGTACTAGTGGCACGCATTGTACCTAAAGAATAACGTTCAGTGCAGAATGGAAGGTGGGTATTTGGAACGGACAGATGGTAAAACTATCACAATTTTAAACGTGGTCTGGTGTCACCTTTACAGTGTAACAAAGTAGTTAATTCCTTGTCTACCTTAATTCATCAAAGCAACACCTTACAACTCTAGTCTTTAAATCTGCACGATCTGAAGCAAGCTGGCTTGTTGCAGGAGGGCTGAGCTGAGATTTCGATATGTAGTGTGTGTCTGTGTGATTGGCACCCGGAATCAGTATCCTACAGCACAGCAACGTTGAACAGATTACTCCTGAGCCCCCCTCTCTGCAGCTTCTGTGCAACCCACTGCAGAGTCAACAGCTCCGGGTTCAAGTAGCACACTTCACATCATCTGCACCATTAGAGCGGCTGTCGAGATGAGAGGCGCCTGGGAGCTCAGATATCTTTATTTATTTATTATATTGATTTATTTATAAACCAGGATAAGCATATATACTGCAGTCCTTTAACCCTATATTGCCCATATAAAAAACACTGTAGTACTGTCCAGAACCACTTTACTTGGTGACACTTTCCATGGTGTCTCTAATTACTGTGTATTTACACAGTAGTTACTTAGTAAATGCATGTGTACTTAACTACAATGTTAGCATGCATAGTTATAATGTAATTAATGTGTAGATTGTTTTGCATGACTGTAAACCCTAACCCTTTTCTGATACAACCGTGTACTTACAAATATTGTGCAAAACGATGTACACATTAAGCACAGTGCAACTACGCATAATAACATTGTCATTATGTACAAGTGCACATGCATTTACTAAGTAACTACTGTGTAACTGCACAGCAATTAGAGACACTTCATGTAAAGTGTTACCGTTTATCGGTGTGTGAAGAACTTGATTTGCAGTAGTATCGAGGGATATGGAGGATGGAGAGATCCACACACAGGTTTGCAGGCAATCCTTTTATTATTATACTGACACACTGCCAGAGATCATACACCACACAGTCCTTAGAGCCCTCCTAGTCAATATACACGTTGCACTAGTGTACATATAATAATAAACCTTTGGATGACTTCCATACCTTGCCCACTCCACCAGTCTGTCTCTATCGCTGCCCACGATGTTCTGCTCTCCTGACAGATCCAAAAGGCGCAGATAAAACACTCTTACAGGTGCAACTAATATCACTGCAAGTGGCATTGGGTGCTTGGTTTGTTTTTATCGTTTGGGACCGAACATTCCTCATGGAGCCGGCTCTCTTTTGATTGGATAAGCTGGGTGTGTTCTAGTGGAGCGTGTGCTGCTGTCTTTCAGGATTGGAGAATGATACTGAGATCTCAACATGTTCTTGGTTGAACATTAAAGTAATGGATTACTTAATTAGTGCATTGAAATTCAAAAATGCTGGGACATCCTTGTCTCCTACAATTTCTTTTTTTTTGATTACCCCCGGAGAGCAAGGTGGCGAAAGCTTTCATTTAAAATGTATTAATTAAATGGGAGAGAGGCTGTGGGAATTTAATCAGCCCCAGTGTCTTTGCAAGTTGCTAATTGCATCCGCTCGGCTGGGGTATTCCACGCAGACACACACGCATGCAGATGCTCTGGAGTTTAGTTATATTCCCTTTGGGCGATGTTCTTACTAATTACAAATGTCACACAAAGCAGATGAAAAGGGGAAGGTTCTATTGCGGTCTTCTGCTGTTATCTGTGGGAGACACAGGGGAGCAGTTTGAGGTGAAGGTCATTCAGTATTCGTGATGGAAAAACTTTTAATACATTTAGTTGTCAAGCAGAGTTTCCGACTGAGTAACAAACCTGGTAACACATGTGTTATATCGCGTGCGCATGTCCAGCGATCTTTTAAAAACTGCATCTGCACAAGCATGGAATAATGCGGGGATACAGAATTACGTTACGGAAATCTGCGTAACATTCGTCAGAACAATTCGATTTTGAGATACGTGCCTCAGTTCGAATGTCAGTGAGTGAAGTTTTTCCAGTCAAATCTGTATATGTAAAAAAAAACAAAAAAACAACTGAAAGACACATAAGTGTTTTGCTACCCCCTCTTAAGTGCATGCCCCAGGCATATGCCTAGTTTGCCTATGTGTTAATCCAGCCCTGGGCAGACCATCATAACTGATTATATCTGCCAGTGCTGGTCCTGAACCTGCTGTTACAGTTCACACTGTTCTGGTCTTTAAAATACGGTAAAAGTCACTGTACTGGAAAGATAATTTCATACCCTACCCAGTTGCATGTTGGTAAAATAAATGAATCAGTAAATAAAGTGCTGATGTAGTGCTGTTCTGGGAAGGGATAGACGACTCGGACATAAACAATGTCTTTATGGTTATATTGAAAGTCATCAACTAGAAAACTTTGAGAACGGGGAAAGCACACTTTGATTTTGTAAGTAGACCAGTTAAGCTAGTCCATCTGCTAATTACACACAGAGCTGTTATAAAGAAATCACACATTTTGTGGCTTTTTTAAGGGAATGCCTAACCACAGTGCCCTGTTATACAGGCTCTTCCAAGGGCAGCCTCGCCCCATTGTAGCTGCCATAGAGCTACAACTGCTCCTTAATACAGATCCATTGCAGTGTTTATATGCGTTTTCACAGACGATCACTTGGTGATGGCGGACAACAGTACAAACAAACATCAAATATCACAGATAAATCTTGCGACTGCCAGGCTTTCCCATTTCTATAAAGCAGATTCATTAGTACATGAGAAAGCCTTTAGATAAGACTTTTCTTACTGTTGGTTTTAACTTAGACTACCACTTTAAATTGAAATCTGAAAGAGCCCTTGCATGTTTAATAGCATGATTACCAGAGGCGTACATTCTTTACATCGTCCGTGATAAAATGATAATCCAGTGGCTTGCTTGTGCGCAGCTCCGATAAACCTGATAGTTTCAGTTGAAATGGACTGGAAAGCAGACAGGCAGAGCAGTTGAAATCTCCTAATGCGTTTGGACACTGATAAGGAAGGTGGGAGAGGAACTGTGCATTAATGAGTGAGATTGAGGCAGAGAGCTGATTACCAGATGAAAAGAGTCTGATTAATGAAATTAATTACACTAGAATGTTTTTTTTGTTTGTTTTAAACAGTGTACATTGTGATTTTGATCATGTGTGCAATTTGTCTTGGTGTGCTTGCCGATCACATGGACATGGTTTGAATCCAAGCTGTTTAACATTTTTGGCTAAACGAGCCTTAAGAATGACCACAGAGTTCATAAAGAGCCATAATATATATACAAATATACACACACAGCGCTCCAGATAAGCTGCATACTGGGCATTTCATAAACCCTGGGTTAAATAAAGTAAATGAATGAAAAGCAACCAGAACAGCCCTTTAAACCAATAAATAAGAACTAGCAATGGGTGTTTGGGTGAACAAAAACAAAGCATCCCCGGGAATACAACGTCAGGGGAACAGCACCACTGATTCAATGGCTTGGTACAAAACCAATGCATTCCTATTGCATTTGTGTTCTTTTCAAAGTGGAATTACAGACTGGTGCAAATGCTCTGAAAAAGCGTCTCTGGTCCAGTGGACAAATGTGAGATTAGCGAGCACATGACAGATGAAGGAGTGTTTTTTGAAGAGGCTCTTATGTTGAGTTGACATGTGCTTGCAGTGATAGCTTCGACTGTAAACCTCATTCTAAAATGAAGCTATTTAAATGTCATTGCTCTGCTTCGTGTTCAGTCCTGAGGGAACTTCAGTAGCAGCTTTAATAAATCTAATGCAAACACATCGTGAGCAAAGACAGACAAGACAGAATAGACTCACGTTGTCCGTCCGGAGTCTCTTCGCAGGACAGCCCCCGTCGACTGGATGCAGCATGTAAAACAGACGGACTTTGTTGGCATGCTTCCGACTCTAAAGGAAAAGAAATGGACAACGTAAAGGTAATCTGCCTTAGAAATGTGGTTACCCAAATATCGAAATATACATTCCAAACTCTTTCACATTCGCTGGTAATGGGAGAAGCTTCAATGTATGAATATGTGTGTGGTCACGTGACCTGTCATGCGATCCACAAGATCTACATACAATTTAGATCTTTTATTTAACATCACATAATCAAAGAAACTGCAAATTGACATTGCAAAAGTCTACCGGAAGCCATAATAGTAGTACAGTATTTTATGTTAGATTTGCATGTCAAATGTCAGATATTTTTTCTCAGTACTGTATATGAAAAACTGCAAAGCGGTACGCAATTCAATATGCTAACTCAACAATATTCAGCAGGTTTCATTCGACTTTATGAAGCAAAATTTGTTCAATTCTATAAGGCGATGATGTAAAACTTTTGGCCATAGCTGTAGACTGGCTGTGTTTCTGTAATGACAATTTGCAGAAAATGACCACTGTGTTCCAGTACTGAGCAACAGAACAAGGGTCCCTAATATAAAGACCTTTAATATGTTCTATTCCACAATCTTGAAAGAACAAATATAAACTGCACTGTGAAATCCTATCCCTAATACTATAAAAGAGTAAGCGACATCTAATGAATTAAGTGTGGAACTCTTGGTAATAAAGAGTAAAGCGTGTGTACTATTATAAAGACATTTTGGTTGTTCCAGTCTGCTTTACTTATATCTGTGATTGGCATCTAGAATGGAACAGCAGCTTCTGAACTACAAAGCACCTTACCTTAACAAAAAAAAAAATTGAGTAATTGCCCTAGGAACTGCTGATCATAAATTCATTGTATGCTCTGTTCTGTTTTAAATAATACCATGCTGCTTCTGTTCCAATACAAGACATGTATGAGTTTGATTCTGACAGCCACGTCATCCCTACGCGCTGTAAACCCACAGTTTAGGGAGCTAATGCACACAGCTAATTTACTGTAACAAGCATCTCCTACACAGGCTGTAGGTAGCCTTCCAGTCAGCTGGGACTTCAACATGAGAAGGAAAGTTCACATTGTCTGTGTCATTCCAGGCATGTTCATTCCTGCATTAGTAAAGCCTTGACTGGCTTACTGCGTTAAACACAAGTTAAAAGGGCTTTAGGCTGGATTTAATAAGTTCACTATGTCTACCCTTCTTTACCCAAACGGACAAAAAAATGTGGAGCAAGCGCAGAAGTTGACAAAGTTTTTGTCCGGTTTACGCTTATAATATTTAACAGCGGAAACCCTATTTTAGTAACTGTAGCTAACAAAGACACTTTACATTAAGTGTCTCTAAATACTGTGTATTTAAAATACGGTAATCTATCTCGTATCCAACTGCGGTGGGGCTAGAGTAAGGGTGGATCTGTAAAAAGTCGGATGAATGAATCCTGTTTTAAATCCCATTATACACAGCTGGAACAATTACTATATTCACACAATTCTTGTTTTGAGATTCAGCTTTTATTAGGGCGCTCCCCTAAATCTCTTGTTTAGAAAGATACAGGGTATTAGTGCTTTTGATAGGGTAGCCGTCTGCCGTGTGGGTGCGTGCATTTGCTGCTGAGTGACAGGCAGGAGATCCAGACGGAGGTTGAAGTCGATACGCCCCCCTGCAGGCGAACAGGACTCATTACATATCGACACACTGAACAGCTCACCTGACACTACCAGCAATGCCAGCGCACGGAGCACATACGACACAGTGCACCAAAACTTTGAGAGGATCTACAATCTCAAAACGAATGTTCTCTGTTCAGTAATAATCTAACATTGCTGAAGAGCTTGATCAGCGAGGATAAACGGTCAGGCTGGATATGTGACGGGTGGATACACAATGGATTATTGTAATTACACAGTAAATACAGGTGTACTTACACATAGTTACAATGTTATTATGCATAGTTACAATGTACTAATGTGTCAATCTTTTTCACAAAATATGTAAGTGAGCCATATCCTTTGGATAGCACAGCATTAGACTAAGGAGCAGCATAAGCTTTAGTGAAACGTCTTCAGCGTTCTTGCTCAAACCGTCTACAAGACCACCCACAAGTTGCATTGTGCTAATAAGATGAAAGGAAATTGATTTTGTTGTGTTTCGAGCAAAACCCACATTAAGCCCAGACACATTCAACACCACGTACATTGGTGTACACAGCGTAAACGCATTAGCGGATGTGCTCTGTTTTGATAATCACATTACATGTTATACGGACCCTTATAAAAAGGTTCCCCTAGTAAAAACACAGCAGTGTAATAAATCACAGTGAAAGTATATTAACGCATAGTTAAGCATTGTAAAGACTAGCGAGGTATGGTAAAGCATATTAAACATGGCAAACCAGGGTAAAGTATGGGACTTGCATAGGATAACCATGGGGAAAGCATGCAAAAATACCATGCAAAAACAAGGGGACAGTCAAAAATAAGCTTCCTTCACTTAACCCATGCCTCATTGAGAAAGCCGGGACTGTGGATCATGGCATGCTATAATATCAGTGAGACTGGATAACTGCACTGTATCTATGAACAAGCTAGCGGCTATCTGTGCCATTCCTGTGTCCTTCCCGTTACTGTAATTAACGGTAATCCAGAATCTCGCTTGCAGGACATTTATCAGCACTATCAAGTGACATGCAATCTCAATATTCAGCATGGCACTGGAAATCTCCCTCTGCTTAATCTTCCACTGTGCATTTTCTTTCAAACAGGATTTTGACCCTCGCTCAATTCCATATCTTGCTCCCACCTTGCTGTACGCGATGGTGTTAAGTCTGCAGACTCTTTAACAAAATTTAAGACACAGCTTTTTTATAATTGCAATCTGAAGATGATATAAAACAGGGCCACAAATAAAAAAAAAAAATTATATATATATATATATATATATATATATATATATATATATATATATATATATATATATAAATGAAAGAAGAATTAGCCAGGATACATAGTGAATTTAATTTTATTTTAATGATACCTTTTTATTTTTTCTTACTATGATAAAATGTTTAAAACAAAGGATTTAAAAATATTGTGATCAAAGCCTGGCCTCATCAGTTTTTCTGCATCAGGCTCTGTAAGGCAGTAAACGTTTTGAAGCAGTTAATAATAATTCTTCATTAACACCTGTGGAAAAAAACAAAACAAAAAACTGTGCTTTTTAAACACAAAGAACACAGTAGTTCACAATATTAATTAACAGCCTTCTGATGTTTTCCATAATAGGCTATTACTTTGTACAAGTTTATACAATTTCTCAAGTTAATTAATGAACAGGCTGTTGGCTGTCAGAACAGCTCAATCAAGACTATTTCGTTATTTTTATTCTAGGATTACAAAAGCACTCGAGAGATATCACAGTGTTTTAATAATCCAGTCTTTACTCAGAATGACTGTAAGGCTGCTTGCCTAAGTGCAGTAACAGTGCTGTGTAATTAATGTCGATTGGCACACAATGAAACACAAAATCTGTCAAGAGATGATGTTTTTCTGTCATGTTGTGTTTTGGTAAAAGCAGTGCGTAACCCAAAGCTATTCTGGTTATAAAAATAGAGCCGGTATTTCCATCCACAATCCTGAGCCATTAATAGATTGCCTCTTTTCAAAGTTTACCACAGTAAATCTGCCCATTCATTTTGCAGTTTCTCCTATGGTTTTACTCTGCATTTTAACAAGTCTACCCTGGTTCGCCAACAAGTCTACCCTGGTTCGCCATGTCTTTCAATTTGCTTTAACACACCTATCAGTATGTACAGTGCTTGCCTATGCTTTGCCGTGCCTTATTAATCTTTGCTGTGATTTTACTGTGGGAAACTGTTTTTAGAGGGGGAGGCTACCAAAACTTCTGAGTTTCTGTTTCATCTTGAGAATGTCATTGCCAAAAAAGATATTGCACAAAAATCGAATTGTTCAGAGCATAACATACATGATTTAATCTATAATATATATATATACACACACACACACACACACACACACACACACACACACACACACATTTATTTATTTATTTATTTTTTAAGGTTTTGACTAGTTGAGCATTTTTTTTAACTATTGTTAAAATATAGTATCTTTTCTACCCCTAGTTCACAACACTCATGATAGCCTTAGGTCTAAAATACCACCTGGTGCATACAGTATAACCTTAACAAAAAACAGTATAATATGCCTCATAGAATATAAAATTACCCAAGTAGACAGCACACCCCTTACGCAACAGATAACCCAGACAGCACGCTCTGAAAAGGTGCACTGCGTTATACTCAGAAAGTGATGTTTTTGGCTGTATTGAACTACATTAGATAGACCTAGTAGAGACTTTAAGTACAATATGTTGCCATGGCGACATCCTCATTCTAAGCAACTGACAACCAAGCATAGTGGGATCGTTAGGCAAAATCAATAAGCAGCAAACCATGTCATGAGGTGAGCCTCGGGCTTTACAAAAAAACCAAACAAACAGAAAAAAAAAACAGCTGAACCGACAGCACATGTGTTTGTCTTTGTAATTAATTAAGACCTGAAATTAGTGCTTGCGATTCTGCACATGCTTCTGTAACATTTCCTCACTGTCCCCCCTGATTATACTGCTCTGACCAGCTAAACTCAGACGTACTGACAGATAAGAAATGGGATGTGGTCTAAATGCAAATGAATATTGGTTGAAAAGGATTGTTCACTGAAGACAGCAAACCTGAGACAGTCCAGCTCTGGCCAAATGTTTTGCATCACCCTACGGAATGAACTCATTTAGCTTCATGAAGTCGAATGAAACCTGCTGAATAACGTTAAACGTTATCATACTGAATTACACACCACTCTGTAGGTTTCCATATACTTAACGAAAAAATGATAACAACAAATAAAAGATGTAACAGTTCAAAAACTGTACTACTGTTATGACTATATCATGGTGTAGTTTCTTTGATTACATGATGTTAAATAAAATATAATAAATTCACTAAGACACGATAAGGCAGAGTGAAAGTATAGCACTAGCATGGCAAATTGAAATGAAAGTTATATAAAGGGCAAAAACAAGTGGACTCAGAGATAGAGCCACAGAAACAATGACTACACAGCTGTGTCCCTTGCAGAGGAATTGTCCTTCAGCTTCCCAGTTTCAGTAAGAAAGCAGGGTGGCCTAACGTCAGAACGTTAAGTGAAGTTCTTACTACTTTGCCAAGCATGAGGGACTACAGTATGTGCTGATCAATACCAGAAGAGTTCAAAATGAAGGGAAACACAGAATGAACTGCTTTGTTACCCTATAAGGATGAGACCAGACCCTACATTGAATGGTTTATTGTCTAAAATATGTGCCACTAGTATTAACAGAGATATGGCAGTTGATCAGGTTACCTTTCCCTGGAGACGCCTTAGATGCTACCCAATGACCTGGAAGTATTAGGAGCTCCTGTCTGTGTCACCTCTATGCCTCTACTCTAGTAGGCTCAAAGCTTACGTGACTAATTAGTTTCTGTAATCACTAGTAATAATTGTCAGCACTAGAATGAGTTGTGTAAAAGACTAATTCTCAAACTGAACGCAGTTGGGATTCAAGGAAATGCATGCACATGGATTAGGGAGTGGTTAAGATGTAGAAAACAGAAAGTACTGATTAGAGGAGAAACCTCAGAATGGAGTACCACAGGGATCAGTATTAGGTCCTCTGCTATTCCTAATCTACATTAATGATTTAGATTCTGGTATAGTAAGCAAACTTGTTAAATTTGCAGACGACACAAAAATAGGAAGAGTGGCAAACACTGCTGCAGCAGCAAAGGTCATTCAAAATGATCTAGACAAGATTCAGAACTGGGCAGACACATGGCAAATGATATTTAATATAGAAAAGTGTAAGGTACTGCACACAGGCAATACAAATGTGCATTATAAATACCAAATGGGAGATACTGAAATTGAAGAAGGAATCTATGGAAAAGATCTAGGAGTTTATGTCTTCATGTGTGGAATGTGGAAAAAACTATACAAAAAGGCCAACAAAATGATTATATATATATAGTGAAAAGTGTCGAATTGAAATCAAGGGAAGTAATGTTAAAACTTTACAATGCATTAGTAAGACCTCATCTAGAATATTGTGTTCAGTTTTGGTCACCTCGCTGCTCTAGAAAGAGTGCAAAGAAGAGCGACCAGAATGATTGCTGGTTTAAAAGGCATGTCACATACAGACTGCATCTATTCAGTCTTGAACAAAGAAGACGACGTGGTGATCTGATTCAAGTATTAAAAATTCTAAAAGGTACTGACAACGTCGACCCAAGGGACGTTTTCGGCCTGCAAAAAAGAAACAAGGACCACGGGTCACAATTGGAGATTAGATAAAGGGGCATACAAAACAGAAAATAGGAGGCACTTTTTTACACAGAGAATTGTGAGGGTCTGGAATCAACTCCCCAGTAATGTTGTTGAAGCCGACACCCTGGGATCCTTCAAGAAGCTGCTTGATGAGATTTTGGGATCAATAAGCTACTAACAACTAAAAGAGGAAGATGGGCCGAATGGCCTCCTCTCGTTTGTAACCTTTCTTATGTTCTTATGTTCACATGTTCATATTCATCTGTTACTCCACGCAGGTGCAACCAACCACAAACTACTCTCTTTTATAAGGTTACTCTGGTTAATTGTTTCCCATAGGTCTCCTTTCCCATACTTTCTAGCACATCCTTTATCATTCATTCAACATCCTACACCCAAGGCCAACTGGGTCGTTGCCTTAGCAACTGCTTTTATGCCAAAGTCACTTTCAGGAAACTGGTTTTCTACCATTCACTCTAATCACTAACATTTCCGTACAACGGAATAAAAAGGGCTATTGCATTCTTACATTCAGAGATTTTTCAAAATGAAAAATGTAATTGCCTGTAACACAGTTTGATAAGTTTTATTCTGTAGGCACCTACAGTACTGGCATTCCTAAGGGAGTTTATTATTTGAGTTTTGAAACTTTATTAAAAACTTCCTCCCCCCAGGGGAAGCAGTCTGAAAACTTTCTAAACTGCGTCAATAGTTTTCCTTACTAAAATAGGAACTATTAAAACAGAATTTTGTACAGCGGAAGGTTTTTTTTATTTGCCAGCTCCACAGATATACAGAGGAGAATGGGGGTCAGGAGTTCAGCTCTCAAGAGGGGGGGGAGGATTTGAAGATGCAATCAAATATTCCAAATGCCAGAAAAGAAAAAAAAAATGTGCTGTATCAGAAAACTAGCTTTCATGTCTCTCACCTCCTGAAGCCTGGGTTCGAATCCCCCTTAAGTAAAGGAAATTAATTTGTGTTTTTGGTCCCAAAAGTAGTTCCCCAAACCACCCTACAATAGGCCTAGGACAGAATTTAATGGGTTGTTTAGGTAAGTATTAACTCTTTGCGGTCCTATGTTACAGTTTGCCCTTTTCGGAGCGATGTGGGACTGTCCGACATCATCAAAAAGACGTCAAGCACATGTCTCTAGTTGTTTTTTTCTCTGGAAAAAGCAAAGAAAACCTTTCAATGGCCAAGTGAGACCAAGAGAAGCCGAATCTCAGCAATGCACATAGCCCCTGCACCACAGAGATAACACAGACACAATCAAAGAAGAGAGCTGCGTCCACATCCAGCGCTCAAAGAATATCACGGACATTTGCAGAGCTTTTGGAGATGTTATAGTAGTAAAATAATGACTTGGATCCCATTATTGAGCAGTTTGGTGATAAAACGAGTGATCAGGAGAGGATTTATCAGTATTTATCAGTATAAATACCTTCTGGCACTTGTGTCAGGTTAAATCAGTAACAGGCTGGCTGCCCATGGTGGCCGTTTGGCCACTTTCAGTGAGACGGCTTCATGCATAGCTACCAGTGCTAGCCCTCACCAGGGTTATCTGTATGACACCCACCCTGGATCACCTCTTCTTTGCATCAGATTCAGGGAGCCCGTTTCCACATGGCTGGCTGACAGAAATCACTGCCAAGACCCTGGAGACTGGTGTGCAATGGGGTCTCACTGGCAATGCTGCCGCTGAGGCCTTTGAGCAATACAGGCACTGTGCTGTACAAAAGTAAGATCCTCCTGCTAATGCCCTTGAAACTGCCTGGCATAGGATGCAAAGTGACAGCTGTACCCGGGGATAAGATCTGATAGAAATTACCATATACTTGCTTTTAGCGAAACTGGGTTACGCAGAGTTGTCAGCAAAGCGCTTGTTAATTACATTAATGTTCTGCTCGGAACGACGTCTTGTCCCTAGGATGGCACATTGAGTTGAGTCACCAGAATGAAAACAGACAGGGGCGGACGCATTTTGAAGGTTGATATCATTACCGTAAAGGAAAGCGAGAAACTTAGCAAGCGAGCGCTCCTGGGCAGGCACTAAGGAGATGCTTTCAGAATCCATAAAGTGCTTTGTGGGAATCACACTGGGGGAGATCTGGCAGAGTGTCAGAAATTCACAGGTTTGGTTTAAGATAAACACTTTGATTTAGATGCAGTGTTTTCTTGTTGCATACAAATGGCATATTATAAGATGTGCTCACCTACACCATATCAGTACCAGACAGCTGGCTTAACAGGACCACTGTACTCTGCAAGAAGTCAGCTCAGCTGTGCTATTTGAAATGTCTTGGGTCCACTGTGCTAAAATGCAACACCCAATCAGAAATGACTGACCCGTATAATTAAGCGGCAGTAGGTGATATGAATGATTTGCCACCTGCCCCTCCCTACCGACCTTTATGTGACCCCTGTGGGGGGTCCTAACCCCTGCTTACTGTGCTTGAGCATTCTAATTATGCTAAAGATTTAGCAATGACTGCATCGTGATTTTCCGTAGGGTCTGGAATTGAAAATCCTGCAGCATCCTGTTAGGCAGGTTGGCAGCGCAGTGTAATTATTGGGTTACAATGTGTACAACTGATTTGTTTTATTCTTCCAGTTGCACACACTAAACTGCACCAGGGCCAAAACGTTTAGGTGCTAGCAATCTCTGCAATCAAGCAACTGCTGTAGCGACATTGAACTGATCATACTTATTACAGTAATCCAAGCAGTATTAAGTTTGTATATATAAGGGAATACATGTCGGAGATCTGCAGTAAAATACAATCACTACCTGTCTATTGCTGACAAATCGTTCGCGCTCAGTATTTTTCTTCCCCTTCCTCCGCAGCATGCTGCGTAAAACTAAATAAATAAAATGACGGCAAAAATGAAATGAACCGAACCGGGCATAACTGCATTGTGAAGGTTACTTTCAGTCTCCAGCCAGCATTAAAGCAAGCTGTTTGTTACTGTAGCTTTCGAAAGGTGCGCTGATGCATTCGAACACTATATTTGTGAAAATACTGCCCTTTGGTCTTTTTGTCTTTGGCGCCCAATGTTACATTTTGTTCTGCATCGAAATGCATGTTAATCATTATGAAATGAATGTCCATAGCGATGCGGATGTGGCATTACAGTAACATAACAGTACTATTAAATACCCAGAGGTGTTTTTAAACTTTACTGTAAGGGATGTTGAATGGGATACAAGACCAGCTCTCTCTCTTATTTAGCATACATAAAGATCACCATAGATTTTAGCACTGAAATACACATGTCAATAACCTCTGCTAATAACACTAATGTGGCAGGATTTTCATTGATTGCCAAAACAAAAGATGAATATTCATGTAATGACGAAAATGTGCCCAATCCTTACCTTTAAATATTTATCACAGCAAAGGAAAATTACAAAGAAACCTGTTATTTCTGATTCAGAAGCGCGGCTCTCAATTCTAGTTATATGCATGCAGGAGAATCAGGCTAACCCATTGCTTATTTAACTCCTGATATCTAAGTGTTGGATTTAATCCAAAGATCCTGGGCTGCTTTATAATACTCATTTCCTTTATCTTTTCAAACAACATTCTGTCAGGGAGCCACTGTCTTGAGACTGGAGTCTTATTTCCAACTATTTGATCTTCATCTGATAGAAAGAGATGGGATTTTCAAGTTGCTTGGCACCAGCTTAATACAAGTGTGATGAAAACAAAAACAAATCTGGTTTAGTCCACTTTTTTATGCAATGTGAAATGCGTCTGTAAATCTGGGGCACCACCACATCCACTAAAGTCAAAGATCATCTGTATCAGGTTTTGTATAATTCCTAACCTCTAATACTTCCTTGACAGTTCAATATATTCACAGCCTTGGTGTTGTCTGCATGAACTTATTTTAAGTATGGAAAACTTTCTTGGAAATAAGACTCCTATTGCATAGCAGTTTGGATTCCAGATTTTAATACAAGCTTGATTAGCCACAGAGTACAGGTAACAAGCTTAGGTGTGTCTTATTAAACTCACAGTAAAACCAGGAATGCTATTCAATGGGAGTCTAATGTCCATCCCCGCACAACGAAATGAGTTTATCCCTACAACTGTATACTAATCTGCAATAAAAGTCCCCTCTGTTTCAAACAGTGCAAATGCAGGAACATTTTCACAATCCTCACCAATTTCAACATTAATACTGAAATTAACATAGCGCTCTAGGCTGGGCTGATACCCCGTTCCGGGTTTCTTCTATCAAGTATCTCCGGGAAAGCCGAGTGTCCTCACCTCATAGTGGGCGACTCTCTGGGACTCGGAGATAAGCTGGGCGCTGCACACTTTGCAGTAGCTGTCAGTAAACAGTTCCTGCTCCACTTCTGTAGACTTCATCTGTGGAGAGAGAGAGAGAGAGAGAGGAAAAGCAAACCATACTTAAGGGGTTTCATTTTGAAGAGATCGCCTCACTGCGCCGGTCAAGACACCTGTGCATTGAAATACAGGAGAGCAGGAAGCACCCTGACAAAGCCCAGTCAGAGTTAAAGAGGTAGACTGAGAGGAGAAACACTGCCATGACTCATGGGGAAATCTAGCTGCCACAGCTGTTCCAGTTGTTGGAATGCAATGACTGTATGCACCAGAGGTGGCTGAGCTGCATGTGGTTCCCAGCGAAATGCTGGGTGACGCACACTTTGCGGCTGGATCAAACTGAAGAAAGAATAATAAACGAAAAGAGAAAAAGTAAAAATAACCACGGTGAGTTTATTGTTTGTGTTCTCTGTATTGATTCGTGTTTATTATTCTTTCTTCTGTCCTTTCTCTCTCCTGTTTCTTTGAGCCTGCATGTTCACTGCAAGGACATTTCATCACCTGATGACCTTGGACACCGCCCGCTGGTGCGTGCGTATTTCACCTCGAGTGAAAGCCAGATGTGCAGTTGAAAGTGAATTTCATCATTTTGAATGAAACACTCGTTCGTTTAATAATGTAATAAACAAAAGTATGAGGCTTTAAGTCAGAATGGAAGAGTTTGCTTTCAGTGAAAACAGTGTCAAACCTGTGTCTCATCAGCAACAAATCGCTTCCACTCTGTAGTCTCTACGAGGCAAGCAACCTCAAATCACAACACATTTGCAACTGAATGTCCCCCCTGGATCAGACCTGAGGAGAAATGAGCTGGCCTCTTTAAAAGCACGCCTCAGCAGTCAGCAGTCCTTTTGGCGTTCAGTAAAGAAGCTGATGCAACGACTCAAGCAAGTTTTGGGTGGCATGTTTAAGGCTCTTCGTTTTCGGGTTCTACTTTTGGTCACGTGATGCCCCTTTAACCCTATATCGTGCTGACTCAGTTTCTTAAATAAACTCTTTAAAAAGTGTTGATTGTGAAACAAGATCACTTTAGTTTTTCCTCCTGTAACTTCAATGAGATGACGATTCTGTTTCATTGATAAATTGAAAAAAAAACAAAAGGTAACTGTGGAAGGGGTGTGGGTAATTCACTGACCAGGAGACAGACAGGTGTAATTGAAAACACCACACAGGTGCCCAGTTTTATTTCAGGGGCGCGTTGGGTTTCTTTAGCCCGCAGAGGGCGCTGTTGGTCCGTGGTCTGCTTACCAACTATGGTAAACAGAACCACAGGAATACGAAGCAAGGGTAAACAGTTCATGCGCACTTGCAGGTGCTTCAAAATAATACTACAAAAATTGAAGGCACAAAGAAACAGGAAAAATAAAACAGTAACAAAACTACAAAGAAAAGGTGCTGCACTCTGCAGCAATATCCCGGTCGCCGCTGCCCGTGCGACCCGGATCACCGTCCTACGCTGCCGGCTACCTAGCCTGCTCAGCTATCCTTACTCAGGGATCTGCCCAAGGGTTCCCCTCCCACACTGTCTCGCTCTGAACCTCCGTTCCGTTCCGTTCGGTCGTGGACCAGTGTTTCCGCGCACTCTATGCGTTTAAAAGGGCAGATCTGAGGATACAACAGAGCGTTAATTTATAGGGCTAACAATCTCCCAAGACGCGCCTCTCAGCCATTCAGAGAGGGGGAAAGTCCACACACCCACTTTCCCACCTCCCCGTGTCACTGCCATGACTCACAGGCGGTTGTTGGACGACTGCCGCCCTCTTCCTGCAGCCCTGTGAACACACCAGCAGAGTCAGCACAGATCTCTCCCAGTTACGGTAACAAAGAACACAAAAATCGAGTTCAGTTAAATTGCTTTTCCCGGATTTAAAAAAACGTTACAACCTGTTTTGCAAATAACAGTTTCTGCTTAATTACGATTTAATGAAATCAATTTAACTTCACTGGCTGTTTGCGGTCAGTTTGAATTTAAAATAAGTAGCTTGCCTTTTTTTACATTATCAATAAAACAGAATCACTGTCTCATTCAAGTTACAGGAGAAAAAAACTCAAGTGAACTTGTTTCACAATCAAAACGTTTCCAAGAGTTTAAGTGAACGGAGTCTGCTCAAAAAAATAAACATAAAGGGGGACATCACGTGATCAAAAATAAAAACCAAAAATGAAGAGCGCTAGGCAAGGAATATCATGTTCCAAATGTGCTTATTCAGATGAATTGATCTTTATAAAATTGATGCGCTGGCGCTAGACTTGAGAATGCATGTTTAAATGTTATACTGCAGGTCTAAAATGAATATTATATTGACATGTCTTATCTCGTCATGAGCAGGTACTGTAATCCCTTTCAAAATAAATACAGTGCGCTTGTCATCCACAAAGCTCTCAAAAGCATTTAATACACACAGCAGTATTACAAAAACCGAGCACTCAGATCTTCAAAGGAAGAATCCCTACAAAAATGTGTCTTTTATTGCGGTGTTTTTGGTGAAATCAGGGCAGTTGTCGTATTTTGCTTCATAACACCTGAATATGTTTTATTTCAAATGCATGAACAGAAATAACTAAAAAAACACCAGTGTGTTATATTTAAAGTCTAATACACTGCAGCTCTACAGTGCAGTACAAAATTACACACAGACTGCGAGGCTCGGCAATGCTACCCTTGTTCTTGTGTATGTTGCTGCCAGCAAGAGATAACAGTTGCTGTGCTGCACACAACACAAAAGGAATACAAAAGACATGCTTCACTGGCAGAGGTGTAACCAACAACAATCCAGGGACTGAGAACACTGTAGTGTTCAAAATCAAGAAGCTGAAATGTGTACATTCTGCAGAAAACCCAGCTGAAAACACGAATGGCATGTTATTGTCCAAAGTAAAATAAAAAAAATAAAAAAAACACATGTATTGTTTTTCTTCATTTTCATCAGATTCTGCCAAGTCCAGAATGAACTGGAACAATTTTGCATTGAAGAATTAACAAAAATCACTAAAGAATCATGCCAAAAACTTTTTGACTACAACTGTATATATCAATTGCGGCAGTGCAATAGTGGATATGACTGTACAGTATTACAAGTCTGATATAAAACACATTGCTTGGAGAACTCTTAGGGAAATAAACTGGCGATCCCATGCAAATAGCTGCGGGAAACAGATGGGAATTGTAAATGGCAAGTTATATCCACTGCCCCTGAATTATTCACAAGCTCAACGGTGATTCCTGCTCGATCTCCTAATTTGTTTTTGTGGCCGCAAGCCAACAGATCATTTTTTGATCATTTCTGAACAGCAACCCTTGTCAATATTGCATCAGAAGCTTTACCATCCACCCCACTTCTGCAGTGAGGCAACGCTGCTGGAATGGGGAATCGACATTACACATGTGACTTTGACACTGGAAGCCAATTACTAACAGTTATTATAAAACATGTTGCAGACTCCCGGAGTTGACTACCTTGTAATATTTCCTTATTAAACTCAAACTACACTGTATTATGATACAGGCATGTCTTGCCTGCAAATTACTTACTATGTTTCTTGTCAGGTCATCTCAGTTTTATGTAGGCTATGAAGGTTACAGCAAACGCGTATTTTTGTTTTTTAAACATGGTAACTAGGGGTCTCCAGAGTGGCGCATCTGTGTGGAGAGCAGGATGCGCCCTACAGCCTGGAGATCGCAGATTCAAATCCAAGCTATGTCATTGCCGACCGTGACTGGGGGTTCCCAGGGGGCGGAAATGAGGAAGAGAGACTGCTTCAATTCCAAAAATCTTCCACAGATATACAGGTTGATCAGAAAGTAAGTTTACCACATCAACGCATCATTGATGTGGTAGCCTTCTAATCACCCTGTATGTGACACAGGCTAGATTAGCCAATGCATCTTCATAGCAGAGCCACCACCAACTAGTGGTCTGCCATTCTGGACTCACTTTTACTTTGCTGGCAATGTTGTGTACTAGATTGGTACTAATATAAAGACATTTGATCTAGCCTGCTTTACATATGGCAACTAAAACTGAACAGCAATGCCTGAATTCACAGTCAAACCGCATTCTCTCAGGCTTATACAAATAAAACAGCACTTGAGCAATAAAAAACACTCCGAATGATTGCAAACATCATAAAAAGGTAAGGAAAAAAATGGAAGAAAAAACAGGAAAAGAATGGAATTTGATGCTACTTATTCTTTACGAATAAACCAGCGAGAACATCCGACAGCCTGGTGGGGCTGTATGCATTATGCAAAAATCAGTTCAATGCACCTGAAAGGCTGGCTGGGAGTGTTCGGGTCAGGATTGAGGTGGACTCTCATTTTCGCTTACAGAGCTCTCACTGTGCCAGCATTAAAAGCCACCTCTATTTAGACTAAGAAAATAGACCCGGGTTAAGTGTCTCTTTAGAAATAATGAGATTGCAGTCTATGCACTTCCAAAGCAACTAGACTTTTTTTTTTCCCCAAATCCTTTTTTTTTAAGCACAGCTACAGTACATGGGCTTGTCATACAAATGATCTCAGCCCCAGTATCGCTAATGCATCTTCAGCAGCGCTGTGCCAGCTGTGTTAACAATGCATTCATTCAGCTCTGTTTGAAGGAATGCGTCTATCAATCTGTTTAACAAGAGCATTCTGTTTTTAATGATCAGGGAAATATATATATATATATATATATATATATATATATATATATATATATATATATATATATATATATATATATATATAAAAACTATATTAACATAATTTAGATATTTTATTTAGCATCAAGTTAACAGAGACTTTTGTCATTAAGTACTACAAAGTACAAAGCGGTGTGTAATTCATTATGTTAACATAACATTGTTCAGCAGGTTTCATTCGAGTTTATTTTTAAAATGTGTTCATTCTATATGGAGGGTGTTGCACACGTTTGGTGGCAGCTGTTGCTTATGGACAAACATTTGGCATCGCCACAGACTTACAGTACAGAGCTATTCCTTGATGAATACTACAACGAGGGCTGAAGTGACTCAGCATAGCTTTTGAGATCCGCTGAGAATCCAAAATTGCAAGGCTTGCAACTGCACACAAAAGGAGAACGTTTGCTTGTTACACATTTGGTTTGCTGGAGCCAGTTAAGGAGGTGGAGGGGGGCTTTGCTGATATAATAGAAAGTACTTAAAAAAATATATTAAAGCAATAAAGAGCATCTATGAGTCGTTAAGGAGAGCACTCCACTTAGCAGCTCAATAAAAGCTAAGGACACATTTAACTGACCTCGCTGGATGGATTCAATTATGGAAGTGAGATACCTATGCTCTGAAGAGTTAAAGGCTAAGCTGGCGCACTACCCAGGAGACGGTCACATGGAACAGAAATAAAGTAAAGAAGGCTAGTTCATGCCTGCCACCTTTAAATCCAGCTGAGAAAACAGTTCTCTTTCAGTGGACTAAGGTTGGAACTAATTAACGATAATATCACAATAATCGATTTATTGATTATTTATTGTAAAATCACTACCGACAAATCGTAACATCTACGATGGTGTTTGTCATTGAAAGTTTTAAAAGTTTCTCCCTCTCATCCTGTAGACGAGCGATTTGTCTATAAAGAGACGGTTGGGTAATTAAGCTCTCAGAAAATAACTCAGTCACGCCCTCTATTGTGGGACAAGACAGTTGCAGCTTTATTTAAAAAGCATGCAAAGAGTGCAAAAAAGAATCCCTAATGAGGAAGAAAGCAGCAATTAATATTTTTTTTCAGATAATTGTGATTATCATGCTCATGTAGCCCATAGACAATAGCTTCAGTGGGCATTAGTCCACGCCACCATGCAATTTGATGAAGCCCAGTCACATTATTTTCCTCTACCACCATGTAATCCCAAACCCCAGAAGCAGGTGCTGCTGAAGTGTACACCGTGTGCGCTGGAGCCTGGTTCGCACTGTCTGCTGCGCAACGTTCTTTGTGTTAAACAAGGAAATGATCCTTCCCCCCAGGGCCCTTTCTGGCACTAAAACAATCTGCATTTTCCAGCCTGGTTTCTGAGGGCACTGCTGTAAAGAAGCCACTGTCCTTGTTGTTTTGAGGGTTACTGACTGATCTTTAGTTATACCCCACAGGGGCAATCGGTCTATAGGCAGCCAATCCATTCATCTTTCTGCAACCTGGCGCGCAATGTGAATATCCCTCAGGCTCCAGACAACTCGGCCCGTCTGAACTCTCAAATCCCCACTG